>NW_008336404.1:32656-78965 GCF_000622305.1 Nannospalax galili
AAAGGGGGGGGGGGATAGTTTTGTTTTTGTTTCAGAGATTGGAGAAATAATATGGTGGCGGTCAACAGGAACGGCCCCAGAAATCAGCAGTGCAAGAGCATGGAGACCCTGGTGACATCTGTGCGGAGCAATAGGGTGATGCCTTTTCACAGTGACCTCAGAGAGCCTGTGTCATCAGAACCTCATCTCCATAAAGGATTTCCTCCAGGGTCTCTGGGTAGAAAGTTCCTCCACCAAGATATTTATCTGAACACCTATAAAATGATTGCAAACTGCTTGAGAAGGAACAGCGCTTGGTATGTATATTTATCAAACTTATTAATTCAGAATGTATGACGGACAGCCTCCTGAGCTGGTGCATAGGGCTCTCTGGTTGCTATCTTTGAATTCTTGCTGTAGATGGGCCATTGTTTATGTCATCCCTCTACTGTTCGCAGATATTAGATTAGCTCAAGTTTTCGATTTTACATTTTTACTGCTTAAGTGGATATTGCTGCACATGTACCACAACACCACTGAGTAGACACAATTCACACCTAGAATTCACACAGCTGAGACAAAGGTCCAAGCATTTAAATTTTGATAGGTGCTGCCCATATGCCCACTCTCCAGTGGCCTTAATGAATGACCCTCTACCAGGATATAAGAGGGATTCTGACCCCCCAGGCAGAGGGAGATTTTCTAGTTTGGACTTTTGATAGCAGGTTGTAGGGTTTGTCTTTAGAGTGATGCCAGAAGGGGCTGGAGAGATGACTCAGCACTGGCACTTTCAGAGGACCCGGGTTCAGTTCCCAGCACCCACATGGTGACTAACAAGTGTCCAGAACTACAGTTCCAGGGGATCCAACTCTCTTATGGTCTCTGCAGGCATATATACACACACATAGGCAAGTGATGTCAGAAAGCCAGGCATGTGGTACACACCTTTAAACCCAGCACTCAGGAGACAGAGGGAGGTGAATCTCTGTGAGCTCAAGGCCAGCCTGGTCTACATAGTGAGTTCCTGGGGATACAGGGAGACCCTGTCTCAAAAAAGAAAAAGAAAAGAATAGAAAAGAAAAGAAAAAAAGTGGTGGCAGAGATGCAAGTGATAGGTCCCCTCCTCCTCCTCACACTGCAGAAACATGCTTACCTGGGCTAGGCTGGGAACTGGAGAGGTAGAGGCTTGGAGGAAGTAGGAAGGAGGCAGACCAAGGAGGCAGGATGACAGATTTAGGGGAGCTTCTGGATATGCTGGTTGGGCAAACAGCTCTCTGCAGGGACCTAAACTCAGTCTCTCACTGCTTGGAGTCACAGAGTAGCATGTCCCTGGCCAGCTCCAGTGAGATGGAGAGAATGTCAAGGTGAGATCACAGGTGTTCAGAGAACACAGACTCGCTGATACCCAACTTCTTCCTTGGTAGCACAACCCCTGTTGTGTTGGGAACAAAAATTTTGGGGTAGTCATGTGATACATCTTTCCAGCCAATGTAGGGCATCTGGAAAAACTCCCTGGAAGGGCTATAGACTGCTGGACTCTGGTGGGCCAGGCATTTGTCTGTCCTAGAATAGACATGAGGCCCAAAGGTACAGGGCAGCCTCCACATGTCGGCACAGAAGGAAACCGAGGGCCTCACTGTCTCTGTGGCGTCTTAAAGCTGGTGGACCTTCACCAGAGACTGAAACCAGAAAGAAAGATGACACCCCCACCCTCAGGGTGTTTACCCTCCTGTTCCTCGGGTTCCCATTGGCAGAACACCACTGCAGAGTATCCAGGTGGCAGTAGGAAGGGATCACAGGACACCACACTGGACTGCAGAAAACCTGGCCCACCCCTCCTCACTGCTGGCCAGATGAGTGCTGTAGTCCAGGGGGCCGGGCCGGGCCTCCTTCCTTTGCCGCTAACCAAGGCAATAGTTTCAGTGACACTAGTCTCGTGATGGTCA
Source organism: Nannospalax galili (assembly GCF_000622305.1). Taxonomy (NCBI): domain Eukaryota; kingdom Metazoa; phylum Chordata; class Mammalia; order Rodentia; family Spalacidae; genus Nannospalax; species Nannospalax galili. Next base: position 34,582 of record NW_008336404.1, read on the forward strand.
AAGAAGATAATGTGACTGGAGTCCTTTGAAAGCCTCTGTTGGTACAGGGAGGCTGGAGGCTGGTCCTGACGCCTGATAGGTCAGCAGTATGGCCTTGTAGGCACCCCAATCACTCTCTGACCCCTTGGTGCCTCATGTTTAAATAGAATGGATTCACTCTGCACAGAATGACACTGCTCAAGGGAGGTGTGAGCACTCTGGACTTTAGGATGTGGATGGTCTTCACCAGAGACCCAGGAGAACAACTTGAGGCTCTATGGCCAGCAAGACCTGTGGTATGGTGGGAAAGCTTAGCCTGGGAGCTAGCAGCCTTCTCATCCTGCTGTATCTAACTGCCTGGATAAGACCCTCCTGGGCCTCAAGTAATCCCTGCAAAATGTGGGGCTTTACTAGGCAGCTTGAAGGTCTTTCCTAGCTCTGATACTCTAGGAGTTTGCTGCTTTTACAGACCCACAGGGAGGGGTGGCAGAGGTTGGAATCATAGTCATTAATGTGAAGTAGCAAGAGACAGGATCTCAGAGAGGGGGGCTATCTAGCTGGGCCCAGCAGGACACAACCACTGAGACAACAGCCACCTGGGTGGGCAGGAAAGAGCCAGAGAGGTGATGAGGGACCCCCTTTCCCTCTAGTCCAGGATGGGATAGGCCGTGACCCTCTCTGCTGGGCACCCTGTGTGGCTTGTGTCCAAGCAAGGCTTTCTTGCAGAGTTCACTGTAGTTCTACAGCAGCTCTGAGCAGATGGACACCTACCAGGATGGGCTCTCTCTGGGAAGACCCAAGGCTTCTAATAATGAGCTGTGTCATCTTGATTTCGAGTCTGATTGTCTGGTATTAACATATGCAATCCTTGCCGTCCTTTGGCTATTTGTATGGAATACTTTTCACTTTCAATATGGCTCTGTCTCTGCTTCTAAAAAGAGTTTCTCATAGACGGCATACAGTTTGTTCATGGTTTCTAATCTATACTGACGATCTAATATTTTGATTGGAGACATACACCCACTTTCATTTAAAGTAATTACTGATAAGGGGACTTACTTCTGTCCTGTTGCTGTTCGTTGTCTGTTGTCACTGTAGTTTATTTTGATCCCGAGTCCCTCCCATTGAGGCCTTCTTTTCTGTTTCATTTATGTAAGTGAAACACGTTCATTCTCTCCCCCCTGCCTTTTGCACTAATTCTACAGCTGTGTTCTTTATGGTGACCATGGAGATCACATTTTAACACCCTAAAGTTATAAAACTCTGATTTGAATTTATACCAGCTTGATTTCAATAATACATAAAACTCTGCTCCTATACAACTTTGTCTCTGGACCCCTTTCAGCTATGAATGCCATCAAATTGATTCTGTTTGCATTGTATGGCCAGACACATACACTAACACTTTTAATATCTTCATCTTTTAAGTCATGCTGAAAAAATAATGGGGATAAGAAATTCAGTTGGTAAAGTGCTCACCTAGCATGCATGAAGCCCTGAGTTCAATCCCCCAGCACCGCATAAAGCTGGGTCTAAATGTTATATGCCTGTAATCATAGCACTAGGGAGGTGGAGGGAGGAGGATCAGAAGTTCAAGATCATCCTTGGCTTATACACAGCAGGTTCAAGGTTAGAATAACACTAGTTTTTATGATTGCTTATATTTGCCTTTACCAAGATGTTCATTTTGTCACATAGCTTCAAATTACTATCTAGTGTCTTTTAATTTTAATCTGAATGCATCCTTTAGCATTTCTTGCAGGAGAGATGCGGCAGTAACAAACTCCCTGTCTTAGTTACTTTTCCTGCTGCTGTGATAATATATTCTGACTAAAGCAATTTAAGGAAGGAAGGGTTTGTTTTAGTTCCTGGTTAGGAAGTACTGTGTATCATGGAGGGGAAACCATGGGTAAAGGATCTTGTGACATTGTGTCCTCAACCAGGAAGGTAAGACTGATAACTGCTGGTGCTCAGCTAGAATTCTTTTTATGCCTTTCAGGATTCCAGTCCAGGAAACTGTACAGCCCATATTTAGGGCAGGTCTTCCCACCTTAATTAGCTTAATCTCATAGGCCTGGCCAGAGGCTAGTCTACTCTAGATAGTCCTTTATAGGTGTGCCTTCAGATTTCTCTCCTAGTGATTCTGGATCCTAACAAGGTGACAGCCATTACCAACCATCACACTCTCCGATTTTTTTGTTTACCTTAGAATGTCATCATTTCTCCTTGACTTCTGGAAGAAAGGTTTTCTACAATGAAGATTCTTGACTGATAGTTTATCTTCTTTCAATATTTTGAATTCATCAGCCTGCTGACCAGAAGTTTCTGATGAGAAATCCATTGACAATCATATTGAGGATCCCTGGTATATGACAAGTTGCTCTCATCTGGACTGTTTTCAAGATTCTTTTTAATAAATATTTTATTTATTATTTTTATTATTACTTTATGTGTATGAGTCCCTTCATGTTGTGCAATGCCCTCAGAGGACAGAAGAGGTCATCGGATCCCCCTGAAACTGGAGCTTGCCACAAGAATGAGAGGTGAAATGGACCACAATGCACTGTCCAAGCCTTCCCCCAGATGTTGCAAGGTGTGGGTCAGCGTGGTGTCTCCAGGTGCTGCCTTGTCTCCTCCACTTGTCAGAGAGGGTCATCAGCTCTGCTTTCCAGGTAGAGAACTGAGGAGTTGAAATAAAGTTACCCTGTGGCCCTAAGGGCATCCCTGTGGGAAGAGCAGGGGGCACCCATTCCCCCACACCACCTCTTTTGCAGAGATGTGGTTTTCTGTGGTCCCCAGGCATATCCCATCTGCAGTCCCTCACCAGTCATCCCACTGCTACTGTGGAGTAAACACCATCTCTTCTAGCCGCCAGACAACACATGGACCTCCAGCTCTGCTCCTCAAGGGACTTGTTCAGCCAGTAGTCGCAGTGTGCTGCGTCTGCAGAGACTGTTGCACTTCCGGCTGTGCAGCAGTTACAGGATGGCTTGTTACCACCAATGATGCATGGGGGTTGACAGGCTCCAAATGAAGAGTCCAGTGATGGAGATGCTGGCATCAGACAAGTGTGGTCACCATCAGACAGAGGTCTCAGGAGAAAGCAATGGGGTCAGGAAAGTTTAATCCTACCCTCATTTGTGTTAGATAATTGAAGGTACAATTGGAGCCTTCAACTGCACAAGGCCTGTCTCTGGGAGGAAAGCGGATCTGCTTCCAAATGCTAAATGGCTGGTGTTAAGTGGAACACAAGTTCTCCCTCTTTGTCAGCCCAGCACACAGGACCACTTAAAGTCAGCAGGCCTCAGGCTAAGAGGAGGAGGAAGTAGATTGGTGGACTTGGGTCTCTAGCAGAACGAAACAAACCTCTGAATCACCAGCTGTGTGATCTGGGCAGATCACTTGACTTCCCTGAGCCTCTGCTTGCACAGCTGAAAAGCCAAGATGTCTTTGCAGTTCACACCAGCTTAGAACAGCTAGCTGTTTCTTTCATTCCTTCCTTGCTCAGCACAGAACCCAATGGAGTCTCTTCCCTCCCTCTTCCCATCCCCACCTTTCCCTAAGGTTTATCAATAGGGCAAGGGCAGACACCTCACTGTGGCCGGACAAAGCTGATTCTCTTCTTTAGAAATCCCAGAGGACAAGAATCAATTTGCTAAACACGTGCAGTCTGGGAAATCATACAGCGGACTATTTCCTGATTTTTTTTTTTTTCTGGGGAGATAGAGCAGTTGTTTAATCATTCCAGACAGAGCACCTATGACAGATCAAAGAATGATTACACCCAAGTGACCCAATGAGTTTATTGGAGTGACTTCCAGGAGTGTGGGTGAGGGGCTAGTTATAAAGCTCTGTGACTCCAGCAACTGAATCATCCCAGAGGGGTGATGGTTCAAGAAAGCTACACCCCCGGAATATCTGCCCCCTGCAATCAGCTCCATAGAAGAGGGCCCCCCCAACCCTTCAGCAATTGTTTGCCACTTCTACAGCCTCAGAGAGGGGATGTCATGGAACTGGTAAGTTTCTTGTAAGTTTCTTTTAAGAGAGTTTGGTGAGCCTCTCCCCTTTCCTCCAGGAATGAGCGTTTCAATCTGGAGGAAAAAAAGCTACACAACCTTTGTGGGTTTCTCTGATTCCTACATTCTTCCCATTTTCTGCCCCCTCTTCTACAATGTTCCGTGAGCCTTGGAGAGAGTGAGATAGAGATCTGATTGTTTTCTCTCATTCATGGCTGAGCTCTGCTTCTCTGCCACAGCAACAGTCGCATATTCTTATTTAACCCATTATGGGTCTCCAGTAACCAACACCCACTGCAAGAAGTTTCCTTTTATAACCAAAGCTGATTGCACCATCAGTGTATGGTCACAAACACAAAATGGGATACACATATCACATTTGTTTAACCTATGACCTCCCCGGCTCCAGGTTTTTGACCTGATTTATAATACCAGATAGGGGCTCCATTCTGAGGATTGGCCCTTAAAATCCAACCGGAAAGTAGTTGTTGGTACCCATAACATTTATGCCATGGTTGTTCCAGCAAACTCATCTTGCCTGGCCTATTGATAGTTTATCACATAGTGTCTGTAATAGTCCCATAAGTTTAACTGGTGAAGACTATAAAATCTAGTCTGTTGAAAGACCCACCTTTCCGGTTTCACTGGTTTAATCATCTGGTCATAGGACCACCCCTAGGAAGCCAGCTTTACTTTATGTTATGCTAAATAGATGGGCAGAATACTTAGTGTGTTAATGAGATAGCGAATTTCCTGCCTGGAATCCCGCCTCCCAGCACAGAACTTCTGAACCAGCCACAGTCAGGTAGTCTGTAACTCTGCCCTAATCTTTCCTTCTCCTCTCCACATACCTCTTCTAAGCTTTCTTTAAGGCTTTGGGCTGTCCCTAGTGTCTTGTATTTCTTTACTTTCTCTAAAGCTTCCTTCTCCCAGCCACATGGATGCCAGCTGGCCACGCGTCTGACCTCCACGCAGGCTGTAACCCTGCAGGCTTCATGGCTTTCTTTCCTTCTCCCATCATTCTCCTCCTCAAGGAAACTTCCAAGATGACTAGCTCACCTGCCCCCGAGGATTTTATTTTCTTTAAAATTCTAATAAAATTGTAAAAGCTTAAATCTTACACCAAGGACTTTATCTTTTGGACTTTATGTTTAAGAAGCTCTGATCTCCACCTAGTAAGGGTGGCACTCCCTAAACTGGCTTAGAGAGTGCTGTCCCTGGTAAATAGATTCGGCTGATTCGGAACTTTCTGAATCTGAGTGGGCCTTCCTGGAGGTCCTAAACTCCGTAACAGTGTCCGTAACTGGGCAGGATTGGCAGGAACAGCTCTCTCCCAACAACATGCATCTGGCTTCCAGTTCAGTTCCAGCTTGATTTCTCCATGCCCTACAACTAAAGCATGAGAGTCTTCAGCAGTAGGATCTTACCACCAAGTTCTATTGTGCACCCCACAGCAGTGACATAGCCTCTATGGTTTGTGAGGACTTGGAGACCTCCTTGACCAACAATTTGTGGGAAGGCAGGCTACTCCTGGAACTGATATTGCTCTCCACCACTAACAACCTTATGCCCCTGTGAATGTCTTTACCACTATGCAAGATGCTTTTGTTCAAACTCTTAAGCTGCCGTTTTTATTGCTCTTTCAGATGCATTTTCAAATGTGTAAGACACTCAAGGGTTGGCATTAGCCTTTTTACAGAGAATGAGCAGGATCACTGAAGGCCAGAACAGTCCATTCCAAACAAATGCTAATTGGCCTTGAGATTCAGAAGCTAAAGTGGTATTTAAAAGAAAATCCAAGGTCCAGTGCAGCATGGAAAGATCTCAACACTTTTATCAATTGTTCCATCAAAACAGAAAGAAGTAGGGAGATACTCAGTGGATAGAGTGCTTACTAAACAAGCATGAGGACCTGTGTAAAGCTGGGCATGGCAGCATGTGCCTATAACCCAGCGGTGGGGTAAGTGGAGACAGGTAGATCCTACGGGGTTAACTAGCAAGTCAGCTTGTCTAGTTGAAACAGTGAGCTCCAGGTTCAGTGAGAGACACTGATTCTAAATTAATTAATTAATTAAAATAAAAATGGAAAAATAGTGAATGAGGAAGATATCCAGATCCCAGCCTCTGGTCTCCATACATGTCCATGTGGGTGAGTATGCATGTATATACATACAAATATACATGTACATACACACAAACAAATGAAAAAAGTTAATATAGATGAAAGACATTAATATTACATATTAACTTATATTGCTATATATAAATTTGTGTGTTATATAAATTTTTATGTTGTATAAAATTTATGTGTATTACATTTTTAAATTTATGTGTAGGGGTTGGAGAGATGGCTCAGCAGTTAAGAACACTTGTTGTCTTCCCGAGGTCCCAGGTTTGAGTCCCAGCACCCACATTGCGGCTAACAACTGTCCCTAATCCCAGTTGCATGGAGCCCAACACCCTCTTCTGGCCTTTGTAGGTATTGCATGACACGGGTGAACTTACGTACATGCAGGCAATACACTCATACACATAAAAATGATAAATAATATTAAAAATAAATAAATTTATGAGTACATGTATACGTGCATGTGTGCAGGTGCCCACAAAGATCAGAAGAGGACATTAGATGGATTCCCTGGAGTTGGAGTTAGAGACAGCTGTGAGTTGCCCACTGTGGATGCCAGGAACCAAACTCTGGTCCTCTGCAAGAGCATCAAGCATGCTCCACTGCTGACCCATCTCTCCAGTCCCTTAACTTCTGTCTCAACTTTCCTGTGGGTTTAGTGCTTTCCATCCTGTTGAACTGCATCAAGCATTGCCTTTCACCTGCTCACTTCCCTCAGAAATACCTGTCCTTCCTCTGTTGTTTTCCAATCCCTGGGCCACAACTAGCAATAACCAACACTGGCTTGTATGAGCATCCATCGGGGACTGATCCTCATACTCAGTTTCTCCACTTCCGTGATGTTCAGACTGATCCCACCCAGCCCCATATTTTATAGCCTCAGGAGTCAGGCTGTGAGAGGCTGTCTTGTTTCTTGTTTAAGTCTTTCCTAAATCAGTTCCCTGTGTTAGATAACTACTGACTACTTCCCCATCTGCATGCTGAATCCTGGGCATTAAGGGTCACACCTAAGGATCTGTTTCTCCTGTCACTTCTGCCTCACTGTCCTTTTTCATTGTCCAGTTCTTCCCACAGGCTCAACGATGTTGGAGCCCAGGGCAGATTTTGTTTTATCACAGATCTGACTTGTACTCCGTTTCCTTCGTGTGCCACAGGCTGTAGGAACCATCGAGTCACCACCTCCATCTCATCCTCCCCCTCCCACTTTCCTGCCAAATCAGAGGTTAATGCAGAGCAAAGCACCTGTGCATCTTTTTTTCTGCTGTAATTCTTCCCTCATGCAAGTGAATTATTTCTGGGCAGATAACCCAACCTCAGCACACAGCATTTCCTACAGCAGATGTCGTGTGACTGCTGTGTAGCCAGCTCACCATCACACCGCATGCGTGCTCTTCTCAGGGATCGAAGTACAGTTCCTAACCCACCAGCCATTTAGGAATACTCCTGTACTCATGTAGCACACCCCATCCACCAAGGAGGCGTGCTACCCCATACCACAGAGAGCCACCCCAGGAGCCCCACCCAAAACACTTCATCCTCAGAGGGCTTGGCTTCAACTATACATGCCTTCTCACTGATAGCAGGGGCCACACAGTTGCCACCACAGTAAGCCACACCATCCAATATCACATGGACAATGACAGCCATATCAAGGGTGGCCCAGAGATCCTCTGCCCTCAGATGGATCAGCCTCAGTTGCATGTATTTTTACTCATAGCGGAGACTGAGCAACTGCCTCTCAAGTCTAGCTTAGTGAACCAATGAGTTTATTGGGGTTACTTGCAAGAGCAGGGTGAGGAGGGGTTACAGACAGGTAGCTGTATTACTAAAAAGTTCACTCCAACATGGATGATGTTTCAGGAAAACTGGATTGCTGAAGCCCCTGCACAACTTGCAGGCAGTTCTACCAAAGAGTCTCCTTTTCCTTAGCAACTGTTTAACACTTATACAACTTTAGAAAGAAGTCCTAACAGCCTTGTATCTGTGCTGTGAGTTTTGTGAGCCTCCCATGTTCCTTTTAGGAGGGACTATTTGAATATAGAAGAAGCCAGTTTCCTCTCAGCAAGCAGAGAACCCAGTCTTCAGAGAGAATGTGGATGAGCCAACAGATGCAGGATCTCCACAGACAAAGCTTTGCATGGCTCGGTACCTGCTGACTCTTTTCTATTGCAGATGTCAGAAAACATAATCCAAATAACCTTAAACAAAAAGGATGCGTGGGCTCCTATAAGAAAAGTTTCAGGGTCAGGACTGGTCAGGCTTAATGGGGCCTCCAGTGACATCACTAAAAACTGGTTTTCTCCAACTCTCCTCCTTACAGTTCATCTTTAGACTACAGGATACATTGATAAAACTCTAGAGCAGAAACATTCAAGTTCAAGTTTAGTGGCAAAGAACTGAAGGTTCTTTCCTAGAAAACTCAACAAAGATCTGGTTGCTTCTTGTTGGCTGTGATTGGGGCACAATCTCAAGCCAAACACTGTAGCCAGTGGGAGGCACCATAGGGATGGCTTCAAGCTCAGATCATGTAGCTCACCCCTAAGTAGGTGCAGTCTCACCTGTGGGCTGAGAGTGAGGGAGGGGGTGTCCCAGAAAGTTACCAAAAGGAGAGATGCACCCAACCAACCCTGATGCTCTCCAGAACTCTGAGAACCAGATGAGCTCACTGAGGGCAGTCATGTGGCATAAAGGTGCTCAGTGCATTCTCATATGCCCCCTCCTTTACCTTACTTTGAAGATTTCCCCACCAGTCCATTAAAGCTAGAAATCTCATTTCCTCCCTCTTGCCTTTCGTACAGACCTTGCACATGACCCCTAGTGTGAGGTAATCTTCCTTCCCAATTTAGTCCCTGAACTTGAAATCAAGGTTGGACTCCAGGCTCACCTTCTCCTAGGATCCTTCCCAGAACCCCTAGCCCATGCCTCATGGGGGGACTGCACTTGGACCTCAAAGAGACTTGCAATAGGACACTCTGCCTGCAATACTGGGCACTGCAGCAAGGAGGCACTGCCAGTCAGTGGGTTTGGTCTGAAGACTCAGAGCTTACTTTGCAGAGGAGACCAAGGTTTCAGAGTATCAGCAAGTCATAATGTTATTTGCAGCAAAGAGCATAGGCTGTGAAATCAGAAGAGTGCAGGACCCAACCTAGCCCCATCCATGTCAATTTTCTTTTGCTGCTATCAAATTACTACAGGTCTACTAGCTTGAGGTTACCTGCATCTGTTTTCTCATAGTTTCTGTGAGTGAATGGGGCCACAGGTGGACTCCAGGGAATAGGTCGGCTGCTCCCTCTTCTGAGGACCAGTCAGGCTTTAAACTCAGTCAAGTTGTTGTCAGAACTCAATCCCTGGTGGTTGTAAAGACCAGGGGCCTGGAATTTTTCTGACTGTTGACTCCATGATCCAAAAGTATCTACAGGTCCTTGCCCTGTGGGTTCCTGTTCCCTCTATCAGGCCATGGAGGGTCTCTGACCCCAGGATGAGGCAAGAAGTCTGTCTTCTTGAGGCTTTGACCTGATTAAGTCTGGCCTACCCAACATTATGTTTTTAAAAATGGTAGCAAAATACACATGACATAAAGCTGACCATCCTTCAGTGTACAATTCAGAGGCATTTAAGCTCACTCACAATGTGTGCCACCATCCCCTGACCAGAACCACCTTACCCACTAGACCACGACCCCTCACTCCTTCATCCCCAGCCCCTGAGAACCACCATTTCATATCCCATCTATATAAACACAACTATTCTAAGTCCTTTACATAAGTGGACATATAAGTGTCCTTTTGTGTCTGGCTTCCTAGATTCATTTGTTGAGGAATCCTGGGATTGTTTCCACCTTCTCACAGTTGTGTCATCAACCTTGGTGTCTACAGGATATTCCCTTCAGGTCACCTGACATGGAACCTTTGTTATACCTGATAAAACCCTTGTTCTTCCAGTATTCTGTAGGCCAGGAGCATATGGCAGGTCCTATCTGACTCCAGGGAGGGTATCACATAAAGCTTGGGTACCAGAAACTCATGAGGGCCACCCTAGGACACATCTGCCTAAACATTTGCTAGCTGTGCAAGCTTAGACCCATGAGTAGCTGTCTTTCTGAGTCCTAGTTTCTTCATGTGTGAGCTGGGGCTACCAGTTTCCACCTCACTGGGCTCTGGGGAGGAGGGAGGACTTACAAACACCTGCTTAGCCAAGGTCAAGCTCATAGCACTGCATGGTGAGTATGGCTTTGTAATTAGAACAATTCAGAAATGTTAGAGTCTAAGACTAGTTTGGAGTTCAGAATACCTGACCCCACGTAAGAGCCAAAGATTGCAGTTGTCCATAAAGCCCCCCAAAGCATCTACTAACAACCAGGAAATACATTTTATGTCTAGGAAAGTGGTGTGTAAATCCCAGACATAAAACAAGACAGCCCCCCCTTCCCTGGGGGTACTGACAAGAAAGGAAAATTTTGGGGGAGCACCCCCAAATAGGGAGCAAAGCAGAGGGGAACCAGCTCTGCAGATATAGACTGGGGCCTGAGTGGCCTCAGACTCTTTATTTTTTCATTAAAAATTCTTAAAATTTTATTTATGTGCACATGTGTGTGTGTGTGTATGTGTATGCTATGTGTGTGGGTGCCCCCAGAGGCCAAAAAAGGGGGTTTGGAACCCATGGAACCAGAGTCATAGGTGATTGTGAGCTGCCTGACATGGGGGCTGGGAACTGAACTCAGGTCCTCTGGAAGACCAGCGGGCACTCTTAACCACTGTCCCATATCTCCAGCCCCCCAACCCCCTTAGTATTCATGGCCAAGAGTGCATGACAAGATTATGGTTGAGGACTGACTGTATGTCTGGCTCTGTGTTCACAGTCTCTCTAATTCTTAAGACCAGCCTCAGGGCAAGAGGATCATGGACCCATTAGATAGGTGGGGCACTTGAGTCCCTAAGAGGTTAAAGAATTTGCCTGAGCTTCCTACCAGGATCAAAATCGCAGTCCCTTGACTGCCTGTAGCCCCTTACCTGGAGCAATGCACTCACTGTACTTCTTTCCTGCTGTCCTTGTGTGGCTATTAGAGCTAACCACCAGACCACTGTCCCCCATCTACAGACAAGAAAACAGGCCCAGAGGTGTAAGCAGACTTGCAAAGTCAAACAACAGAAAAAGGGAGCAGGATGGGAAGCCCTGTGTTCCTGGATCGCCCAGGGCTCCCTACTTCCTAGCTTTGCCAGGGAAAGCACAGAGAAAAGATTGGAAGGTGTCTCCTCTCCAAGCAGGGGCCTAGGCAGTGAGGGAGCTGCTATTCTCAATCTCCCATCTGGTGACCCAGCATCCTTCTAAGTCTGTATCTCAGGCCCCTTCTCACTTTCGATATCCCCAGGTCTGCCACCACTTCATGTGACCCTTTAATGAGTACCTTCAAGGGGAAACTGGGTCATCAGAAAAGCACAAGCCCTGCTCCTGGTGAATGGGCAGCACATGGAAGCCCTATGTGGCCCCTACAAGAATCTCCATGGAGAGACTCTCTATCAGGATGCAGCTGACTGGGACATCTCCCTGTCCCTGCAGGGGTTGCACTCACATGAGTGCCAACACCATTTGGTGTAAACAGGTAGGTCTGAGCTATGGGTTCAAACGGCGTGTGTGGACTGGTAATATCAAAGTGCTCAAGGGCATTGGCAGCTCCAGGATTCCAGGAGATATGAGCACAGAGACTCTCTTAAGCCACAGTGATGCACCCAGCCTGGCCTGTCCTAGATGCCGCAGGTCCACCAAGGGAATGTAGGGAGTACTGCTTGGAGTGTGGCCCCCTTACGGGTCCCTCCGTGTGGTCTGATGGGCCCAGTCAAGCTAGGCTCTGTTTCCTTGAATGGTCCAGCCAAATCCTTTTGCCTCCATTATTGCACTGGGGTTCCCGGCTGAAGGCCTCACCATCTGGGATCCCCCACTGTCAGCCTAAACTACCATCTCAGCACACAGCCCATCCTCTCTGCCTCCCTGTCCGTCTCCCTCCAGGTTCTTTTGTATCTGATGGGGTTCATGAGAGAGGAGCTCAAGTGGAAGGTGGGAAGGGGTAGAGGAAAGAGTGGAACTCCTCCTCCCTTCTGCAAGGCAAAACTGTCAGCCTTTAGAGAAGGTAGGACAGTGACTCAGATACCTCGCTCCCCTGTGGGGACAGAGCTGGATGGGAACGGGACAGAAATGCTACATCCCAGAGAAAATGGGCAGGAGTGAATTCAGCCTCTGGGTCCTCCATCTCCCATTCAGAGGGTGCACAGTTCCTGTTCCTCTTCCAGAGCCCACTTTGTCCGTCTTAGAAAGAGTGCAAGGCACTCAGGTTCCTTGATGGCAATTTCATTTCTCCAAAGTAGATTCTATATGAAAAGATCAATCTCAAGAAATTATCACACCCATTAACAGAGCTGAAGATCTGTGGTTAGAGGGGAGAGTTTCAGACTGAAAGTGGAAGCCAGAAACTGACCAACTGTCAACAAGGGGCCTGGGGAAGCACCCGCACCAGCTCCGAAGTCTCCCACCCAGAAACTAAAGTGCACGTGGAGTCTGGCGATATCTGAAAACTACTAGAGCCACAGACCAGCCCAGCTTAGCAGGAACCAAACCAGATCTTGCTGAAGGCTGAAGGTGGATCTCCTCAAGACCATAAGTGTGTCGGGGAAGCACAGCAAGCAGCTCTGTTGTTCCCATGTCCCCTTCCCATGTGAGTGCCAATAATTCACACCTACTTGAGCAGTAAGCAGGGGTGTGTGTGGGGCCGGGTAGTGGCCCAAACATCACAGTGTTCTCCACCCTGGTCTGGGAAGGTGAGGCCATTCCCACCTACTAGAGACCTTTCCAGAGGCAGCTTAGGGGTTGGGCTGAAGTGCTACCCAATTTGGGGTCATAATCTGTACCCCAAGAAGTCAAGTTTGGCCACCAGTCCTGGAGAAGCCAGTTAAAACAGCCAAATTAATAGTAAAAAGCAGAGAAGGGAGATTTATTCTGTGTGGTCACCTTGAGAAGAGATACAAAAAGATCCACTGACCCCCTTAGAGTCCATATTCTGGGGTCTGAAATTGAGAGACAAGTTTAGGTAGAGGGCTGGGGCTATGTACAGCTAAACAGTCTGGGTCAAGGTGTGGTTCTGCCCAGCACTGACCATCATCATCGTCTCGGTTTTCAGTCCTGCCCTGTAAGGTGGTCTGACAAGTTGTTACCAATGCCTTAAATCTCTTTCTGGAAGACAAGTTCCCTCCTCTGGCTGGAATATTTCTTTCACCCAGCATAATATTCCTGGGAGGAAATTCTCATTTCTTTGGGGTCTGGTCTTCCAACAGTCTGACAGATTGAGAGGCACAAGTGTCTCTTTAGAAAGTCTTCATTTCTGCCAGGCAGTTACAGGAGGAAGGAAAGGAATGGGGAGTGAGGCCTTGTGTCCCTACAAGTGACCACCAGTGGGGTCCTACATGGGAGTTGACACCAGAGTTTACCCATTATTGCCTTGGGAGGACTTTGAGGCCAAGTGACTCTCAAAGTCCTTGGGGACACAATTGCCTGGCCACCATGTGAGCAATTCAGCTTGGCCAAGCAGTATTTATGCTAGAAATACAATCATTTCCAATGAGTGGAAAAATAAATTGCAAGTGTCAAACAGTACATTAGAAGGGGTGAGCAAATGAGGCGGGGGCCAAGCACCGGCCTCCGCAGCCAGCAAGTTGCAAGCTTGAAAAATGAACCAAAGTTCTGTGTCTGTGATTGCATGTTACCAGGGATGAAAGGTGTGTGGGCAGCTGAGAACCAAAGCAGGCTCAAACTAGCCCCGGAGCTTCAGGGAAAGTGTTGGGGGGAATCTCCTGAATCAGTTGCTTGTCACAGACACTCCTAAAAATTAAATTTTGCCAACTTACAGTGAAATAAATGACAGTGAAAACAAAGGCAATAAGCTCTCTGAACACATAAGCTCCTAACTACCTTGTGGTATTTTATTGCTGTGTATGACTTTGTGTGGAGGAGGGACCTCTCATGAGTGATCTTTTGACTCTTCCTAGGTGTAAGTGATACAGGTTTGGTCATTTGAAAAAAAACCAGGTGGGAATGTTTATACCACAAGAATGGACAATTCCTGCAAACTAGGGTCTCAGCAAGATACAGAAATTAGAAAAGTAATTTGAATGAGGAAATTTTAATAGAAAGACCACAATAGAAACTCTTAAAGGATGATCAGATACTAAGAGGAATAGAATAGCATGTCAGGGGTAGCAGTTTCATTATGAAGTGTCTCCCTCAAATCTAATGTGTTGAAGGCTTGGTGCCCAGTGTTCAGTGGTAGGGATTTATGGATATGACTGGACTGTGAGGGCTCAGATCTGAGCAATGGATAAATGCTTTGATGGATTCATGACCCGATTGCATCTTGAGAGGTGTGGGAAGTAGAAGGTGGGCCTAGTTGGAGGAAGTAGATTACTGGGAGTATGTCCTTGTGTTACAGTGGCACTCAAGGCCTGCTAAAAGAATCTTCTGGTCTAGAAAATGGAATCTCTGACCTGGGTGAAGACCTAACTTTCCAGTTGAGCCAGATCAAGGTATATCTTAAGGCAGGCTAAAGAGTTAGGTAGAAGGGCTGGAGAGATGGCTCAGTGGTTAAGAACACTGGCTGCTCTTGCAGAGGACCTGGGTTCAATTGCCAGCACCCATATGGCAGATACCAACCATCTGTAACTCCAGTTCCAGGAAAGCCAATGCCTTCTTTAAATTTCTGTGGTCACTACATGACACCAGTGCACATAGACACATGCAGGTGATACACTCACACACATAAAATAAAAATAATAAAATATTTTAAGAGATAGATGGAATAATTAGTTCTTTAATGAGAAACTGTATTTTTCCTGTGCCAAGGAATATTCCCACCCCCAGCACAGTAGTTTACCTGCTGCAGACAGGCAGGTTTATAAGTCTGTCTAGTTTCTGAACTCTACAGAAAAGCATAGCCTCTCCATTTCTTTCTCTTTTCTAAATATGCCTTCGCCAACATTTTGGGTTTTCTTACTCTTTTCTAAAGTTTCTTTTCCCACCATGTGGCTGCTAGTCTGCCATGTGTCTGACCTCCATGCTGGCTTAACAGGCAAGGATTTCTTCCTTCTCTCCTCCATTCTCTTCCTCAGGGCAGCAGCTAAGATTTACAGCTTACCTGCCCTGGAGGTTTTTTTCTTCTAAACTTTAAATAAAATTGTCTTTAAATTTCATGAGTCCATTATTAAATTATTTAATTAATGAGACCCCTTAGAGGGGACCCAGATCACTTGAGGGAATGTACCTTTCCCATGATACTCTCTCTCTCTCTCTCTCTCTCTCTCTCTTTCTTTCTCTCTCTCTCTCTCTCCCCCTTCCTCCGTCTTCATCCCTCCCACCATCTCCTTGCTTCCGCCATCTTGATATTTTGCCTCACCCTAGGTCCGAAGCAATGGAGCCAGCTGACCATGGGCTGAAATCTCAGCAACTATGACCCCAAATAAATATTTCCTTTTAAAAGTAGTTTCTCTTGGGTATTTTGTCACAGTCACAAAGAGTCACTAAAGAATATACAAACAGAATGTAGGAAGTAGCTATGTAAGGCTAAGGAAGAGCACTCACAAGGGGGCAATATGGGAAGAGGGGTACACTGCCAAGATCAAGGTTCAGACAATACTGGAAAGAGATTATATATATGATCTCACTCCAGTGGGTTACAGAGGATGTTGTAGTTTGGCTATCCAATGGTTTCCAACGCTGATGTATGACAGACATGGTCGCACATCAAGGGACCAAGGAGGTAAAGGAATCTTTAAGCGGAGGAGCCTCATGGGAGACCTTTAGATCATCGGGGGCATATCCTAAAAGGGGTCATGATAGCCCAGTTTTTATTAGGTTCTGAGGACTTGAACTCAGGTCCTCACACTTGCACTGCAAGCACTTTACCCATCTCTGAAAGGCTTAGCCTCACATTTGGGGAGCAACATCAGCTTCATTCCTCTTGGAATCATGTCCTTTCTCAAGTGTCCCATATACGCAATAATCAGGAGCAAGATTTCCGGAGCAGCCATGGTATCTGGACCAGCCTCCTCTCTCCCCTCTTCCTCTTTCCTGCCCTTCTTTGATGATTTCAGTCCTTCAGTGGCCAAGCGCATGCTGGTATCTCTCTGAGGACTTTTAGCCTTCCCTTTAAGGATATTCATTAGCCTGACCTAGAGGCTGCAATTAAGATACTGGGTTTACCATAATGAGTCATTTGCTCTGTTAGGAATCTCCTGAAGAGGTTTGTTTGCTCCTGTCCTTCAGTCGAGAAGCAGATGAACAGCCAGACTTCAAAGAGCTGATAAAACAATCCAGGCAACTCATCATCAGACGTGGGCTGTATGTTGTGTGTAGGCTGTACGTCACTGTGTTAAGCTTCTCGTTTCTTAGACAAATGAACAGGAGGAAGATCCTCACTGAGCTCTGTGATTTACCCTCCATTCTCCCACCCCACCTCCAAGATTGAGGATAGGAAACTGCCAAGGACCAGCCTGTGGTGAGGAGAAAAAAAGACCCTCCCCTTCTCAATCAAGTAGCCAGAGAGCCCAGACAGGAGGAAGAGATTTCCTGTCATGACAGAAGCCACAGCAGTGTGCTGAAGCAGCTGGCCTTCCAGTTGGCCTTTCTTTGCCTTGGATCTCCACTGTCTCACAAGGCCTGTGATAAAGGCTTTTCCTTGGGATATCTTGCTGTTGGAAGGTGGTGGCACTTCAGTGGGGCCATCCCAGAGGTTCTAAGTCTTTGGGGTAATGGCCCTATGGAAACTATATAGCTCTGGCCCCTTCCTCTTTCTTTTTTATTCTTGACCATTAGCTGAGAAATTCTACTCCACCCTGATCTCTGTCATGATATCCTGCCTCTCCACAGACCTAGAGCAACAGGGCCAACACTTCATGGGCTAGTACCCTAAATGCTGGACCAGATAAACCTCCTTTCTTCATAAGATGATTATCACGGGTATAGTTATCACGAAAGAAAGCTGCCTAATACAAATATGCCTGCCTCTGTCAGTTACCAGCTCTGTCATGTTCACCACTGTGAACATCCCCTTGCCTAGTATCCAGTGGGTAACCCATAGATGAAATAGATGCTTACCAAACAGTGGCATCTATTATTTGTGGAACCTATGATGTCAAGAAGCAAAATATGCCAGTCACTCCACACATGTTTGTGTGTGAGAGAGAGCTAGTAGTCAGTGTCTCCTGATCCAGGGCCCGGTGATCCTCCCACATCTCTCTCCCGGTGGGCAGTTAGAACCACTCATAACCAGGGGCTACATCAGTCAGGCTGCCAGCCATGACTCAAGCTGGCCTCTGTCCCAACCTCAGAGATGGCTTTGCATTCTTTCTGTTTACATCCTACCTGCTCAGTAGTCATCCTCTGAAGGCAGGTCCAGCCCTGAACAGAAATCCTGGAATATGTGTGTATTTGATGGGGCTTGGACGATGTCTATAGTGGGAAGAGGGCCCCACACAGGACTCAGGAAGACTCCACATCTCCACCCTGCATCTACTGACTGAGGTCCTCTGCCATCTAATGGAAAGTACCCAGATGTGGAAGCTCAGGGCTAAGTAGATGAAACCACTGGGTACAGCTGAACTGCATCTTCTTCTCAGGGTCTCCCAAGGCTGAAACTGAAGCATGGAGGCTCCAGACTTTGTTCTCATTTTCAGGCTCACACAGGGAAGGGTTTGCTCCCAACATCCTTCAGGTTGTTGGCAGAATTAATTTCTTTGTCATGCAAAATGCATGGCCACTTGTGTGACCCGAATTCTCTCTGGGTCTTCTGTGCGATCAGACAAACCATGTAACATATTTTACGTGAGTTTATTAACTTGCAAAGGAATGAGTACCCAGTGCCTAGCCCCACGGCTGTGACTCAGAGCCCGCCTTATCAGACCATGCCACACCCACAGCCCCGCTAGCATTCGCTCACGCCTCCAGAGCCAGCGATCTCGCCCCAGGTCCACAGGGAGTCAGTCCATTCTGTCTTCGAGTTGCTGCGCTGGCTGCGGGTTTCCTACACCAACACGCTCTACCTGTGGCTCCTGGCTTCCCTTCCTACTTCCCGCTCGTGTCAGGCCCCGCCCATTGGAGGAACCAGCCAATCGGGAAACAACTTGCTTCTTGCAGCTCAGTGGTAAAGAGTCTCTATAGTGTCTGATTTTTACAGGCTAAGTTGAACACACAGCTTCCATCTTAGATTATGCTCCCTATTTCTCCCTCATGATACTTCCTTACTCTGACCCAGAACAGTGTGTGTGTGTGTGTGTGTGTGTGTGTGTGTGTGTGTGTGTGTGTGTGTTGTGATATCACTGAAAACAGCAACCTTGAACTCATCCTGAAAGCAATGAATTATCCACGGACTATGCTGCAGACAACAATGTGGACTTGGGATGGTAACATCTGTCTGTGGTTTTATATGCTTGTCTGGGTCAGCAGGGGTCAGAAAAGATAAATTCTCCCCTGATAAAACAAAGTTCCTCATTCCTTTCCCACGTCTTGTTGGATGCACTAGTGTTCTTGGTTAAAGGAACAGTTCTGATAGATTTCAGAAAACAACAGTTCTGAGAGCAGATCGGGCTCACTCTTGGTTTAAATGCCTGTAAGAGTTTTAGTCTTTCTTGAATCAAGCATGACCACATTGTGGCATCAGCCACGCTTTTGGAAGTTGGTTCTGTTCTTCCAGGGATCAAACGCAGGTCATCAGGTTTGCATAGCAGACACTTTTACCTGCTGAGCCATCTCACTGGCTCTATTTTAAGTTTTTCTGAGGAATGGCCATACTGGTTTGCATCATGCTGTGGTAATTTGCATGTGGTGTTTAAGGATTCCTTTTTCTAGTGTGGGTAATTTCCATCAGCCTCTCTTCATGTTCATTGATCCTTCCCTCAGCTGTTCCAGCCTGCTGAGGGCCTGTGAGGCAGCTTTCAACTCTTTTCCTGCATTCTTTTATGTTTTGAGCACCCCCATTTGACTTTTTCCTTGGTTCCCATCTCGGCTGAAATCACCGACCGGATCTTGCATGCTGTCCTTTAACTATAAACCTCAGTGATTTAAAGATTCCTGGCTGCCCCAGCATCTGTGAGGACTCAGCCTGGTGCTCAGGAATTCTGAGTATCCACCCACTTCCAGAGGTCTTTGCGGAAAGACAGACCCCTTGACTTGGATACCAGAGATGGAGGAAAATGATAAGGTCTGAGTTAATCTAGTCAGAAGTCTTGCTGGGTTTGAGATTTCTTGTTGCTATGGTTACCCTTAGTACACCCAGGTTTCTGATGCCCAGGGTGGGACCTTGTGCTCAGCACAGATGCTGATCTTCCAGGGTAGCGTCTGTTGGAACTGGTGTTTTAGGTCTCCCTTTGCACTGAGCCTGGGGGAGGGTCTCCACATCCTCTTTCCTCTTCCACTCCTGTACCTGTTGCTCATTGTGTGATGCTTATAGCTTGACAGGTGGTATGTGTGTGCAATGGGGTTGTCTTTTCTGTGATTAACCCGATCCTAGACAAGCCTTGTTACTCCACATTCAGGGTGAGGCCTTCATTCCCCTGCCTTCCATATGTGTGGTTCCAAGCCTGGTGGGTGATCGTTCCTCCTCTATCTCCCTCTTCTTCCCTCCTCTCCCCAGCTGAAGTGGCTTTGAGTACAGCAATCAGCAGCAGAAGTCAGACATCCTTTACAGGAAGTTAGGTGCTTGAATAACTTTCTATGATGTACGCTGGGTAGTTTAGCTCAACCAATGTTGGTCTCCCAGTAAGGAGAGAGACTTTCCTGGGCTAAGTTCAGACACAACATTTTAGAATATTGGGAGCCGCACTGCCATTTAAGGAGTCTGCCAGGAACATACCATTCCAGCCTTTTAATGATGGTAAGGTGCAATGGTGGTCTTTCTTTAGCTACTTCCTGCTGGACAGGGACATCAGCAATGAGGGGTGGTCTCAAAAGGCCAGAACATTGGTCTGAAGTGTGGGGTCAGGAGAGCAGGTAGTGATAGGAGACCTGAGGGAATTCAGTTAAGAGCATCTAATTCACTGATTCTGCCCTGAAAAATTTTAAAAGGCATGGAATAATCATTATTATGAGGAGGATGGATATCAGTGTGCTGAGGAGGGGAAGGAGAAGTAAAGGTAAGAGTAGTTAGGCACAAATTCCAGGCAGGGAACCAGAAGTCAGAACAGGGTGAATTTTCAAATCAGAGTTTCTTGATGAGGGCTTCCAAAAGGAGTGCCTAGGTTCACAGTGAGAATTCCCTCCCAAATGGCATCTAGACAGGGAGAGAGAAGAAATTTAGCCATCATTTAATTTTTGGATAAGAATAGTGGGTTTTTCCTTTTGACTTGAGATAGGCGCTGCAGAGTTGATTAGACCAGGGTTTGAAGTCTTACACCTAAGCAGCATTTTCTTATTAAGAACAAATCATTAGTGAGAAATTGTCTAAGTAACATCTTGTATGTACCTAAGCCTAATGTCTGGGAAGTACAATCCTTTGGACTCTTAAAGAAATATACCAATCATTTTAATCTTTGGTTATACTTTCTTGTTGGATGTTTAAGACCATGCAGTTGACCCAGATAAATCAACTTGTTTTTACTCTTAAGGTCAGTTGAGAATCTGTTCTTCAGCCTCTGGGTCCTTAGGCATTTCTTTTACCAGTTCCATCTATGTGAGGATAAATCAAAGGTCCTGCTTGATCATGGCTTCACTTGGAAACATGAAGGAAACTATGTTGACCCTCCTTTTTGTAGACTGGACGCTGGTTTGTTCTAGGGAGGTCTCCATGGTCTCCCTGAATAGAAGGATAGGTGACTCATCATAGTTACAGGACATTTTGAGAGATGTCTCACAGCCTCCTGGTACCTTGGAGGGCAAGGAACAAAAATTTGTCCCTTTAAGTCCCTCGATTATCATAGGCCTCAAGGTATGGTTATTAAACACCCAAGAAGGTTAGTTACACCAGGCTGGTTCTTTAAATTACCATGTAATATGTAGATAAAACTTGAGCAGATACTATATGTTCTTAAACTTTGACCAGACATATATTTTGTTCCTTAAACTAGTTGACTGAACTATGACCTTAATTTTTTTTTTTTTTTGTTTTTTTCAAACAGGGTCTCCCTGTAGCCCCAGCTGGCCTGGAACTCACTATGTAGACCAGACTGGCCTCAAACTCACAGAGATCCCCCTGCCTCTGCCTCCCAAGTGCTGGGACTACAGGCGTGCGCCACCACGCCCAGACCTTAGAAATTTTAAGATTATACATTTTCCATCTGTTGTGAGAATTTTCTTCCTGGGGCTACTAAGAAATGTTTATCCCCTTTCTAAGGTTCTGGTGTCAAACCAATGTTTGATTATATAAAGTTCACCCTGAGGAACCAATGAATTTACTGAGTTTACTTACAGAGATGAGTGAGGGATTACTGAGGTATATGGGTGACCTGAGAATACTTGTACCAGAAGAGCTTTATTAGAAGAGGGGGGGCCTGAGATGGGAGAGCAGGCCTGAGAGAGAGAGAGAGAGAGAGAGAGAGAGAGGGAGAGAGAGAGCACCCATGTACAGCATGATGGGGGAGCACTAAAGAAAAAGGTCTTCAAATTCCCTGAGCCAAGGGAATTTCTGACTCATATTTTTTTAGGGGAGTAGGCAAGCTTCAGATCACATGATCTAACCTAGCCTGGCCTATATGCCAAGGGGCACAGAGGCGCCCATAAACTTAGGAAGGATGATCTGGGGTTGTCAGGCCTGAGTCACAGCAGGCACCTATCAGTTCTTTGTCCTTAGGGACAGGCTGCAGTGGGGAGCGACCTGAATTCTGAAAGTTGAGGACAACTAAGTTAGCAGGTCTGTGATCTAACACCTTTGCAAAGTCATAAACTTCCTCCCAATCTCTTTCTTTGTCTTGTCTCTGAATTCTTTCTTTGATGGTACATGAAAGTCAGGCAGAGAAGAAGTAGGGGCAGTGTCAGAGTGTCCAGTGGGACAGGACAGGTGGTCAGAAAAGGCCTCCAAGAGGGACTCACTTCAAGATAGTCCTGCAGGATTCAGGTTGTGAACTCTTGAGTCCATGTGGGGGCTGGAGGGCTCTGGCCAAGAGAGTCACAGGGCAGAGGTCCTGAGATGGGAGTGTGCCCCCCATGCTTGGAGGTCAGCATGGAGGCCCATGTGGATAGAACTAAGACAGGAAGAGCCTAGAAGGGGAGATTAGAGGTCATTGGGGGCCAGTGAAGGGCCTCAGCTTTAGTCCAGGGAAGATGATAGCCATGGAGGATGTGAGGGAGAAAGGAAGGTGACATAGGCATTTTTAATATTTATTTTTTATGATTATTTTATGTGTAAAGTATATTGCCTGTGTGTATGTAAGTGCACCCATGTCATGCACTGCCCACAGAGGTCAGAAGAGGGCATTGGATCCCCTGGAACTGAAGTTACAGATTGTTGTAGGATGCCATGTGGGTGCTGGGATTCGAACCTGGGTCCTCTGCAAGAGCAGCCAGTGCTCTTAACTGCTAAGCCAGCTTTGCAGCCCTGACACAGGCATTTTTAAAGGCTCTTCTCCTGCTACTTAGTGGAGAGGAGATGGAGGTGGAAGTTTAGAACAGATTGGGGAGGTGGGTGGGTGATCCCTGCAATAATGGTGGAGGGTGGGACCAGGGCAGGAGGAGGACAGGACAGGATGAATTTAGGAAGTACCTGCACAGAGTCTGGTGCCCAGCAGGTCACACGGCCAGAATCTGAATCTCCTCACTGTCTGGGCTGGCCTGAGTTTGGGCTCTTGGAGGGATGGAAGGAGGAAGTGGGTGAGACTTCAGGCTGGAAAGAGAAATCACCCCGAGGCTGTGCAGGGAGCAGTGCCTTTACCAGAGAGGGAAGAAGCGGGGGATAACAGAAGTGATAGAACACTAACATTTCACAAGCTCCCTAGCTTAAATCACACACACTCAGATATTTCTTAAGGAGAAGGTAACCTTTAAAAGGCGATTTTCTTTTTCATGGTTAAAAATACATATAAAAGGTTAGGAAACAAACTATGTAGCTTAAATTTTCCAAAATCAACCCTTTTCTTCCTAGAATGTCTTCCCTGGATGGTCTATGAACCAGAGGTGACGCTACACTGACTCAGGGGACAGATTGCCAGTCAGGGAGACTGACAGCCACTTTGGGTTTTTAAAATATGGCTTTGACATGGTGGAGGTAATTCCAAAAAGAAAACAAACAGCAAAACAGCTTCAGGGTGAATTAGCCTCCAGCTGCGGAAATGTCTCCTGCCTGCTGGCTTCCAATCTTGGTGCCTATGACTGGCAAAGAATGTCCTTCGTGCCAGGCTGTGGAGACCCTATGGAGCTGGGAAGCCCAGATGGGTGAGGCAGGAGCCTGGAAGTAGATTCCTGGGTAGGGGTGGGGCTGTCAGCTCTGCCCCCTTGTCACATCTGTGCCTCAGTATCTCCAGTGTTTAAAGTGAGGGACTTAGTCATTGTCTAAGGTCACATTCAAGTTTAAAGACTGAAACTGAACCAAGTTTGAGGGCAATGAGTGAGGGGCAATATGGGGGGCATATGGTTCTGGTGAGTTTAGAATTGTTTAGTTTAAGGAATAAAAGTGAGGATCAAGCAGTACCTAGTATCCTGCCTTCCCAGAGTGATTGTGACAGTGACTGTCTATGGCAGGTGGGAGTTAAACCCCTTCATCCTCTTTGAGGGCTCATCCTCACTGTCAACTAGGTGGTTTTTAGAGTTACCTAGGAGACACACTTCTGAGCATGTCTGTTAGGATGTTTCCAGAGGGTCTAACTGAGGAGGAAAGACCCACCCTGGATGTGGGCAGCATCCTACATGGACTGAGGTCTAGATTGAATTAAAAGGAAAAAGGGAGGGGCCGGAGAGATGGCTCAGCAGTTAAGAGCACTGGCTGCTCTTGCAGAGGACACAAGAGGTACCGGTTCGATTCCCAGCACCCACATGGCAACTAACAACCATCCGTAACTCCAGGCCTAGAAAATCTGATGCCCTCTTCTGACCTCCAAGGGCACTGCATGACACAAGTACGCTTACACACATGTAAGCAATACACTCATGCATGTAAAATAAAAATAGTAAATAAAGTATTTTAAAATAAAAAAAAGGAAAAGGGAACTCCAGCTAAGCACAGGCATCCACCTCTCTCTGCCTCCTCCTCACGGTGGACACATAACCAGCCACCTCACACCCCACTTCCATGCCTTCTGGGCCATGATGGACTCTCAAACCATAAGCTAAAACTAACCCTCTTCTTTGAGATGTTGTGGTCAGGTATTTTGCCACAGTAGTAAGAAAGGTACTTGTGATCCTAATCTTGGTTGTCAATTTGACTAGATATGGAATGAACTAAAACATGAAGGACTATCTAGATCAGATTATTTGAAGCTGGAAGACCCACCCTAGTGGCTGGCAGCCCACATAAAAGGACACGGCAGAGGGAGCTCTTGCTTTTTGCCTGCTTGCCTTCCCTCTCACTGGAGAGTTTAGCCATCTTGTTGCTGTGGCATTCGTTTGCCGATATTGGAACCAACACTTTCAGGTTCCAACACAGACCGAAGATCAGCAGATCTCCAGGAATCCTCCATGAAGGCTAAATGTCTCAGCCTGGAAAGCTGCCCCAAGCTAAGCTGAGAAACTCCCAACCTAGAAACTGTAATATCTGAGGAAAATATATGGCAACACTCACTGTCCCAAACTCCCAAACCATAACAGCAGCACTTACTGTCCAAAACCCTCAAACTGTAAAACGAACAGAAATGCAGAAAAATACCCAGTCTTTCTTCTCTCAAAGCTCTATAAACACTCAGACCAACTGTGCCTCAGTGCAGTTTCCGTTCCACAGAGAAACCGTGGCTCTTCGTTGTTCGAGTAAAGAACAATCTGCTCTTGTTGAGGGTCTCACTTTCATTTTCAATTTGCCCTGGTTAATTCTGACCTAACATTCTCTAACACTCCAGGCCTCTAGCGCCAGACCGGGACTGCTGACACATTCATCCTACTGGATTCTCAGCCTCTCCAGTGTGGCACAGCCATCGTTGGACCTCCGGGACCCTACCTTGTAAGCCCATCTAATAAATCTCCATATACACACACACAGACACAGACACAGACACAGACACACACACACACACACGCACGCATGCACGCACACACACACATTCATTTTATCAGGTCTAGTCCATTAAAAGAACCCTGAAAAACACAGTGTCTAATATACAAACATTGCCTCATTTCATCCTCTTAAGACTCAGAAGACAAGTATCACCATCATTCATCCATAAATTCAAAACTCAAGGCTCAAAGAGGTGACAAGATCTGCCAGCAGCCACCCACCATGCCTGAGCTTGTATCCTGGCCTTAGAGGTGTGTTCTCTCCCCACTCCAGGGGCCTTGGTCTTCCTGAGCCTTGAAGCAGAGGGGAGAGGAGTAAGGCCTGTCAGCCCCTCCTGCACTTATCCCACAAATAGCTTGGACCTGTAGAGACTTGGCATCTCCCTCCTGAGGCCACCTACAGGAGCCTCTGGTGCAGGTGGTGTTAGGTTGGAGAAGCTGGCTGGCACCAGACCACAAGGGGCGTCCCACTGTTCCCCAGGGTCTCAACACAGACTCCCAGGTGAGGCTTCTGAGGTTAATACCTGGGCAGTCAATGGCCAGGAGCATCACTGCCCACACCTTCCAGCTCTGGATCAGGGTCCATGAGAGAGGGGAGTCTGGCCCTGCCCACAGCAGGTGACTTCTGGTCCACATACCAGCAATGAATGGGGAACAGAGCTATGCACCACTTGGGGACCAACTTCCAGACCCATTCACAGGAGCCATTTCAGCCTGATACCTAAGTCTGCAATCCACATCTCCGGTGAGACGTGTTGGAAAAACATCTCAGCAAGGCAGAAAAGTTCAACTTGGCAGTATTGGACTTCCCCAAACAACTGAAAATGAAACACATCTGTAATCAACACACCCTTCCCTTATACCCCAGGTCCTTCCTATCTGTCTTCTGCCTTCCCCCCGACCCACGTCTCCTCCTAGATATGCTGCCAGTCACGTAAGCTTCATATATCCCAAAGTCAGTATGTTCAAAGTTCAGCTCATCACCTGCCCTCCTGAGTCTAATTTTTACCTGATCTCTAGTCACTGTAATGGATACAAAGATGAAGACTTCTTGGTCACAGACTCAGAAATTAATGCCGCTGTTCATCTTCTAGGTGTGCCCTCCAGGACACCTCACCCTCCTGTTACAGCTCCATAAACATGCTGAGGCCTCTGCCAGCTCCAGACTTCCCCTCAGCACAGCCCTAAGCCTGTAGGGACCAACAGTTGCAGGCCATTGCCTGCAGTCTTCCGGGGCCTTTTAGGCCATGCTGACTTCCTGTGGGGGCGATCAGAGGACCAGCGAATTAGCACCCCAGGCAACAAACTTCCATCAGTGGTGACTAGGAATTGGGGCATGAACATCCCATTCCCTAAGCCCTCAGATATCACCATTCTGGCTCCCAGACTCTCCACTCCCCCACACACTCCCAGGCTGTAAGTATCTATGGGGATCTGCAAGCCCAGGCCCAGAATGCATTGTGGAAGTGGCCTGAGGCGATGTCTCTAGGACAGACAGACAGGACCAAGGCTGGGAAGAGCCCAGAGGAGGACCAGGGTAAGTGAGACCTGCCTGAAGTCCTGCGGGTTGGAAGGTGAGCCGGGACCTGACAAAGATCAGGGGTGTGGCCATGTTATGGGGAACAAGTGGTTCAGGAGCAAGTCTCTAGGCACATTGGACAGTCACTTTGGAGAGCTATGGGTATATACAGCAAATCCTCTCCCACAGCAAATCCTCTCCCACATTTGTGGCCCTCTCTACACATCTACCCACACCCCAGAGAACATGTAGAACAGCACCTTGCCCAGTAGCCGAGCTGCCCTATCCAGAGCCAAATGTGACACAAATGTCTGTCTCCACACAGGTGAACACAAGTCACCAACTGGCACACGTGTGTGAAAGGCTTGATACCTAGAGTGGTAGTCCTGGGAGACGGTAGAACTGTCAAGGGGTAGGATATATGGGCAGACATGGTGGCAGATACCTGTAATCCCAGTACTCAGGACACGGGACAGTAAGGACTGTGAGTTCAGGGCCAGCCTGGGATACATACGCAAGACCCTGTCAGAAAGAGATGAAGAGGGTAGACATGGAGGGTGAGAGAGGGAAGGAAGAAAGGGAGATGGGGAGGGAAGGAAGGAAGGTCTATGTAGTGGTGAGTTCCAGGCCAGCCAGGGGGCTGAATGTGAGACCCTGTTTCAAAAAAAAAAAAAAAAGGAGCTTAATATTGGTAGAAAATGGATTCATGAACAAGCGAATGGGCATGGAGCTGACTGAACTGGTGAGCAGAGGCTCGAGTAAAAAAACACACAGGGAAAGAAGGGGAAGATACCTGGATATAGATATACAGAGGTGAAGGTGTCCCCAGGGACCACAGAAAAGGATGAGTTGAAGGGTAACAAGCCCCCAGAAGGCCAAATGTGTCTGTTCAGACAGTCAGAGCTAAGGCCTTAGAGATCTGGTGAAGTGCCTCACACAACCTCATTTTGGATTCAATAAGAATATTATTTAGCAAACATCAGCTGCTCCACAGGATTAACTCTGGATTCTGTGGGTAGAGCTAAACAAAATCGACTACATTGTTTTCCCAATTACGTCTCAGATAATTACCCATTACCCAGCATGATTTTAATAATCGCTATTTAAATAACATACTTTCACTTTCTCTTTACAAATTAACCTCTGGGAGGTGTAATTAACGCCCACATGGAGAGGTTTGCTGTGTGGCCTGGGATTGAGGGATGGGTGGAAGGCTCTAGAGTCCTCTTGTGATAGGTCAGGTGATGCTCAAGTCTGGGGACTTGGAAGAAATAAGGGACTTCTGCACCTCAGACAAGTCACTCCTCATCTGGGTGCCTCGGTATGAAACCAGGAAGGCCCCCAGATTCCGAGACACACAGGACATCAGAACTCATGCTAGTCCTGGATCAGGGTCAGCTTTTCATCCCTACCTCTACCAAGCCGGACTCATCTGGCTTCTCGGTGCATTATTGGTACCCACTGTTGTCCTCGGTACCCAGCAGATGCTTGGTACGTGCCAGCTGAGGGCATGGTGGTCTCACTGCTTGTTGTGTGTTTCAGGATCACCAAGTTGCCCCAGAACAGCTGTGCTTTGAGGAACAGAGACTACTTACCACACACCCCACAGTCTTTGCCCCACTGTCATGTCTTGTGACATGCCTTCTGACGGCCAATTACTCTCTTTCCTCCATCCATGTCTGACTATGTAGGCCCTGTCCTGCTTGCTGTGGGCTCTGTATCTATCTAGAAACTAAGAAGCAGAAAACGAGGATGTGACACACAGGCACTGGGTGAGGGCAGGGTGCCGCTCTGAGTGACAGTCCACAAGCAGAGGACAAGTGTACCAAAATGACCCTGGCATGACCACATGGGCAAGAGGCAAGTGTGAGAGTCTGACCCCCATAGGGACCACTGGGAGCAGAGACATGCCCGTGTGTCCCAGGTTGTGCCTGGAGGAACTGGGGGATTCAGGTCCCTGGACAATAGCACTGCTGTCCATTACTTGGATGTTCTATGTCAGGTGTGAATCTGTGTTTCTGGGCTTGCTTCTTGCTCCTGAAATCCAAATAATTCAGCTTATTTTGCCTTGGAAGTTACATGTAGCTCAGTGCCCCCTGGGGGAGATGAAGATCCATTGTCCGCTTGCCTGGGTCTTCTCACTGCTGTTCCCCTGCCAGCACCCACCTCCTACAGCAGGATGTCTATAGGAGGTCACTTGTCCAATGAGACCTGCTAGAATGGATGCTGGCATCTGACAGAGGGAAGAGGCCAGTCTCAGAGGGATTAGAGCCCATCCCACAGGCATGGACAGGGGCGTAGACGCCATCTCTGTACAGAGGAAGGTAGTGAGAGCAACGATTAGTTCTTTGCCTATGAACCTCATAACACTTTAGTCCAGGGATCCAAGAACCCAGAAGTGACCCTGTGGGCTCAGGGACTCATGTGACATTGAGTTACCGTAGGGTTTGTCTCTTGTAGATTCCTCAGTGGTTCTAGAACCTTAACTGATCATATAGAGACAGTGACTGCCCCACCTGGTCATTCACGTGGGCTCTGCCCAGTGGCACAGCTCTGACCTTGACTCCTCGTACTTTTCCATTTATCAACAAGCCTAGCCTCAGGGCAGCCATAGCACCCTCCCTAAGAGGTGGTCAAGAGACATGGGCTCAC
Organism: Nannospalax galili; assembly: GCF_000622305.1. NCBI lineage: Eukaryota > Metazoa > Chordata > Mammalia > Rodentia > Spalacidae > Nannospalax > Nannospalax galili. The sequence continues at coordinate 64,037 of NW_008336404.1, forward strand.
CTTTATGGGCAGCCAAGGCCACCTGCAAGTGAGAGAGTCACGAAGGGCCTTCTTCTAGCTTCTGAGCACTTGGGCATATTGGCGAGGCTCTGCTGACTTGGGAATTGCATCTTCTATTCTTTTGTTGATCAGCCTTTAAATCACAAGACACACACTCAACTTAGCAGTCTAATAAATCAGAGCCACCCTTCCCTCTGAGCCACACGGGCTGGAAAATGTGGTCACTGCAGTCCCTTTCCATCTTGATTCTGTGTGATCTGGGCTTGTGCTCTGTCTGTGTTTACAATCCCACATTAGCTGGATGATTGTTGCTGGTGGGACTTATTTTCCGTGACTGGCTCTCAATCTTCCCATTTCCTAGATCCCCATTGCTTCTTTGATCCTTTCCTCTTCTATGGGTTCCAAATCCTTCAACAGTGAATTTTTAAAAATATTTTATTTATTATTTTTTTATATTTTTTTTATTTTAGAAGCAGCATTTCATTACAGCTTTAACATAATAACAGTTTCCAGAGCAAAGATAGATCTCTTTCAAAAGTGGCTATAAAATTTTTAGGTTCACAGTTGAATTAATACAGTTATACGCTGGTCCCCAGCCACTAGGGGTGCTGGAACCTTCAGGAAGTGGGGCCTAGTGGGCTGAAGCTAGGTCACTGCGGGCATGCCCTGGAAGGAGACAGGGCCCCCCACACACAACTTGTTGCCCAACCACCTTGATGGCATCTGTTCCTTCCCAGGGCAGACTGTCCCTCCACCAGCCCAAAGGCAGCGGGGCCATGAGACCACAGACTTGAAACCTTTAAAACTGTGTGAGTTCAAATAATCTTTCCTCTTTTAGGTTTTCACTTCAGGTGCTTCATCACAGTAACAGAAAGCTGACTCACACAGAAAGCTTCTAAGTGTAAATTCACCAGAACATGTGTTTTTGTTGTTGTTGTTGTTTGTTTGTTTTTTTCTTGAACAACTCAGAATGATTATTTAGCTGGGTCTAGAATGTTCCTCTGCTGATTTCATTTGGCATGAAAAGTATCACTCCCTGACTCTCTGTCCCTAAAGTCACGGTGGACAGCTGGCTGCTGCCATTACTCTGTATCCGTGTCTGTCTTTCGGGGCTGCTGTGCTCAGACTTTCTCTGATCTTGTTCCTTCACATTTCCCCTGGACTTTTGCCTGAGGCTGGTTTTCATTTCATCTGTCCTGTTCAGGACCCCTAGAGATGATTATTGGGGGAGCACTACTGGCTCCTAGCTTGAAGGGGAAGATGTTTGCTTAATAGTATCAGCATGCTCATGCTATTATTAATATCTATAATTAATAAACAGGATGGCTGGGTTTTACTCTCACCCTCAAATGGCCTCATAAGGGAACCCTAAGCACAGGCCCAGTGAGTTCACTGCAAGAAAGGAGCTGAGAAACATGTGGGCCTGGGGACATGGCTTCTGCCATGGGGACAAAGTGGGTGCTAAGGCGATAGGATACTCGTGTTCTCTGGAGCTAGGTTTGGTGCCAAGTCCCCATTCTGGTTCAGGCACTCTCAGGGCTGGGGACCAGGGGACAAGGATGGTCATCTGGAGAGCAAGGGTACTGAGTCACCTCTGTGAACTGCCAGGAGGCTGTGTAGAGAGTAGAGTCCAGGCTTGTGAAATCCCAGTGCCACTGTGGAGCTGTGACACTCCAGGCTGAGAGCAGCAACACCCAGAGCCTCCGTTCTCATCAGAGATGAGCCCGGCATAGACTCATTCCCCACAGGAGGATCTCTTGCTGGCTTCTTCTGTGTTGGTCAACAGCTAATGATCACCTGTCATACTGGTGCACCCCATCATTGTTCCCATTACCATCCAGGTTTGCGGGAGCCTGGTTCCTCCTATTTGGTGAGGACTCTCCAAACCTGTCTGAGAGACACATGATCAAAAAGTGCATGTTAACTAACAATCAACTTCTAGATCAGATACCAGTACAGGACCTGGGCGGGTCTTTGCAAGCAGCAGAATGACACAAGGCACTTCAGGTACAGAGAAACTGTTAGGGGTTGGAAAGATAGAGCAGCAGTTAAGAGCTCTATCAGAGGATCCAGGTTTGGATCCTAGCACAACAGGCTGAGATAAGATCCACAGAGATAGAGGCAGAGGATGGAGAAGTAGGGGGGTCCATATTACAAATAGGAAGTCAAGGAAGAGCCCTTGTGGTAGGAGACATTGCAGCAGGATCTGAAGAAGTTACAGGGGGAAGCAGACCTGGAAAGAGGCTCTGCTGGAGGAAAGGGTCAGGAGAAAGCTGGGCAGGATCTTCAGGGCAGTGTCCAGCAAGGAGCCGGGCTAGAAGGAGAAGGTCAGGATCTGAAGAAGTTACAGGGGGAAGCAGACCTGGAAAGAGGCTCTACTGGAGGAAAGGGTCAGGAGAAAGCTAGGCAGGATCTTCAGGGCAGTGTCCAGCAAGGAGCCGGGCTAGAAGGAGAAGGGAGAGGGAGGAGTGTGAGGGGTGACAGATGAGAGGACTGAGGTCACAGGGCAAGGCCACCGTCAGCACAGGCTGTGCCCGAGAGAGCCAGGAGCCTGGGAGCAGAGCAGGGGTGTCGCACCCTGGACCTCACAGGGTCACACTCCTGACCATGGTGATGACAGTAGACAAAGCCAGCAGAGGTGGGGGCTACAGCTTGAATCCAGTTTCACTGTGTCCCAAGGTTCATGTTCCGGAAGCTTGGTCCTCAGTATGACTGCCTAGAAGGTTCTGGAACCTTTAGGAGGTGGGGCTTAAGTGGGAGGAGGTTAGATCATTGAGAGGTCATTAAGTGTTCTCACTAGACAAAGTGCTGCTATAAAAACAGCAGGCGGCAGTGAGGACGGGCTTTGTGAGGTGTGCTGTTGCTGTCCTCCTGCGGCGGTTTGCAATCTCCTAACTCTTGGTAACAGGTCAAAATGCAGATCTTCGTGAAGACCCTGACTGGCAAGACCATCACCTTGGAAGTGGAGCCCAGCGACACCATCGAGAACGTGAAGGCCAAGATCCAGGACGAGGAGGGCATCCCACCTGACCAGCAGAGGCTGATCTTTGCCGGCAAGCAGCTGGAAGATGGCCACGTTCTGTCTGACTACAACATCCAGAAGGAGTCCACCCTGCACCTCGTCCTCCGTCTCAGGGGAGGCATGCAGATCTTCGTGAAGATCCTGTCCGGCAAGACCATCACCCTGGAAGTGGAGCCCAGCAACACCATTGAGAACGCGAAGGCCAAGATCCAGGACAAGGAAGGCATCCCACCTGACCAGCAGAGGCTGATCTTCGCTGGCAAGCCACTGGAAGATGGCCACACTCTGTCTGACTACAACATCCAGAAGGAGTCCACCCTGCACCTCGTCCTCCGTCTCAGGGGTGACTATTAATTCTTCAGTCTGCATTCCCAATGGGCAGCAATGGCAATACTCTGCACTACAGCCATTTGCCCCAATTTAAGTTTAGAAATTAAAAGTTTCAGTAATAGCTGAACCTCTGTTAAAAATGTTAATAAAGGTTTCATTGCATGGTAAGCATAAAAACAAAAACAAAAACAAAAAACAGCAGGCTAGTCCTGCCTCCAACCCCTACCTCCCCAAGTCCCCTCATACCCACCCCAACCATAGTGCCATTTGCCCTGTGCTCCCCCAAGGGGCCTCACCAAAGGCCAGATTAACAGAACATTCTGATCACTTTCAGCTTCTGAAATTGTGGGCCAAATAAACCTTTTTTTCCTTTATGAAGCACCCACCTAAAGTACTTTGTTATAGCTATAGGAAAGAGACTGAAACAGGAGGGTACTGCATTGGTCCCAGTATGACAATAGTTGGGACCAGGGTAGGAGCCTGAAGAGGCTAGAAAGATAATGGATCTGGGTTTATGTCAAGGCCAGCAAACAGGACTACTTGAGGAGTATTAATCTGTGGTCATTGGGTGTCTTTCTTTCCTCCCTCCTTTCCTTCCTTCCATTGTTCCCTCCCTCCCTCCTTCCATCCCTCCCTCCCTCCCTCCCTCCATCCCTCCCTCTATCCCTCCCTTCTGTCTTTTAGAAATCCTGCGGATCTAAGAGTTTTTAAAATGTCACGGCACTTCATATGCAGCACTTCCTTATCACAGGCTATTCTAACCTTTATTATTAGAGGACTTGTTTGTTTTCACATCACTGGACAGGAGGATTATCATGAGTTTGAGGCCAACCTAGTCTACACAGATTGAAAGCCTGTCTCAAATTTAAAAACAATATAAATGCAACTTCCTTGGAAGGCCAGATGGTGGGTGGCTTGTGCATTCTTGTTTGCTTCCATCCCAGTGCAGAAGCATCACTCGTGTTGAGAGAGATGAGTGTGAGCAACAGGAACACCCGGCCGCCCAGGCCCAGCTACCCTCCAGCCTCCTCATCCCATCCCTGCTCCCTGGATGGCTCCTCGGTCATTGTCTCACTCCATTAGCCCCTTATTATAGCTCATTTCCTTTTCTAATTCCCCACCTTGCATAAGTTAGCACAGCCACACTGTGTCTCATTCCCAGACGTTTAATTTACTGTCTTTGGCCCCAGTTCCTTGGTCTCCAAGTATGGTGACTGTAGAAACGAAAAGGAGCCACAGAGCCCCTCCAAGTGGGTATTGTAAATGCTGCCCTTCCATCCTGGGCTCTCATGGGTGCCAGGCACCAAGCTAAGCACCCCACACACAGTACTTCGCTTAGTTATTTTAACAGCCTTAGGAAGTAGGTGCTGTTACTGTGTACCCTCCAGCATTCATTTAGACCTTCAAGGTCAGAGAGTTCAGAAGTAGCTTCAACAGAAAAGTGTCATTTGAACGTAGGAATCTGCTCTGGTTGACTTAACCTAATGGAGCCCCCCTACACTAACCTGCATGGTGAGAACTATCACACCCAAGTCACTTGTCCAAATCAGATATTAAGTGACAGCTGGAGGCTGCTCTGAGCATGGTCTATGGGGTCCATGACCCGTCCTCTCGTGTATGCTCCACCAATGAGAGGCCTGGGCAGCAGCACCACGGGTGTGGGAGGAGCTGCCCTCCTGGGCACACTTAGGGCTGTTAATTGAAATGACAACAGCGTCCCTCCCTGAGCTTGTGACTTATGCCATCACGGTTAACTAGGGCCCACTCCATGGCTAGCTGCCATTCCCACCTGACAGTCTGAGATAGAAGGGGGAGGTTCAGTCCTTCCCCAGGTGTCCCAGGGAGGGAGGATAGGAGTCAAAGCTGTGGTCTAGTTAGTGGACAGCACCTCTTTTCTCCTACCTGAGACACCAGACCCTGCCTCGCCATGGACCCCACATCCATGGGAGCTTAGCATTCATCCTCACCATTGTCCTGGCTTTGTCATCAGATTCAGGGGATCTGAAGGGCTGAGACCTGAAATAGCAGGGTAAGGCAGAGCTTTGGGGAAGCCTCGGCTGGGGACAGGGCTGTCCTGGGGGATTTCACAGAGCCACAGGAGACTCCCCTCACAGTGTGTGAAACCATGGGAAGGGTGACATGTTACAGTCAGTTTAGAAAAGCCCTATCCCTTTGCCACTGGGGGCCCTATGTTAGGCGATTCCTGGACTGTCAGTCGCATGTTGGTTTACAGATGACAAGTCTGTTTCTTGCCCATCTCACCACACATACCTGTCACATCCCCAGCTCCCAGAAGAAATAGAACCTGAAACACACAGGCCGTTGGGGGAGTGAGTGGTTAGACGAATTGGCCTCAGTTTCCTCATCTGTAAAATGAGGGAGACAAATGTAAGGTCTCTCATAACTGCACCTCCCAACTCTACCTTTAAGGCCAGATCTCTGGGAAGCTCTAGGGAAAGGGCAGGAAGGCTGGCAGGGCGGTGTAGGTCTGGTAGGACACCAGGGACGGTGCCCAGGCTCTGAGTACCTGCAGCTCTCCAATGGCTATGAACATGGGCCCTGTTGTGAGAAGCAGGTTTTTCACACTGTGATGGGTCTATAAATACAGAGCAAATATCCATCATTAGCATATGTTTATTGTCTGTTAAATGTATACAATGTACATTATTTCCCCCAAAGAATAGAAGTTGCCAAGAAACTGGTGCCACTGATGGTACCACATATGTTCATTTTCTGACTTCGGAAAAGAGGGACAGCTGGAATGGGGGAGAGTCTCCCGACACCACAGTAGATTCTGGGCCCTGGAGCACAGGGAGGGACAGAGAATAGGGTAGGAGAGGACAGTTCAGCTACCAGCTTGGACCCAGGTGACAGTCATCAGGACAGGGACAGGTGACCTGGGTACCTGCCAGCTCTGCCAAGAACTCTGCAGAGGAACAGAGCACGTGCTGGAATCTGACCACTGCCTGCCCTCGGGAGACCTGGGGTCACCTCCCAATTGTAAAGCAGAGATGAAAGCAGCCCTTCCTCATGTACAGCTGGGGCTCTGAACCCTGCTGATTCACCCAGGGCCAGGCAGAGTAGGAACTACAGGCCATTTCAGACAAACCTAATTGCTGCACCACATACAGAGTGAACACCTCATGCACCAGGGGTTGCATAGAGCTCCATATCACCTTCAGGACTTCCTTTGTGTTAAATGCTGTCACAGTTCCCACATCACTGGGGGCAGCTCTTCCACAGGTGGGGCTGGGGCAGGGGTTCAAAGTAAGGCTCTCTGTTCCCCGGGCCTGAGCTTGGCCATCAGCCCAGACTGCATATCGCTGGGTCATTCATCAGCCAGCACTGAGGAAAGGCTGTGTGGGGGTATGTGCTGCCCGCCCCCCCTTCACTCATGGACCCTGGGCTCCTGCTGTGGGGGCAGCATCCTGCACACCCCATGGAGCTCCTCCTGCCCTCAGGACAAGCCCAGCCTGCCACTCCATTCCTCTTCTCTAGAGAGTGACTTGGAAGTGGGCTCATGACCCAGACCTGCCCGTAAGAGAGTGTGACAAAATCTGCTGGTGGTACAAGCGCTTCTGGGAAATCTGCCTCATTTCACCACCTTCTCTTCAATGTAGACGCTGTACTGTGAGATGTAATACTTGGAGCTGCAGCGACCATCTTGTAACTGTGAGGCAACAAACTAAGGACCAAAGACCAACACAGACCAGGATGGTAAAGAGGGAAGAAGAAGATCCCAGAACTTTGTTGACATTCCTGAGCACGTGGCCAAGCTGTAACTATCCACAGTCAAACATCTAGTTATTCTAGAGCATTTCATGGCTTGATCACTAGAACCACCGTTCTGATCACACTGCCTAACACCTCCTAAGGACAGAAGTGACGACAGTATGCCAAACACAAATGCATCATGCCTTTGGCAATGTCACAGCTGTCTGTCTACGTTCTGGGCTCTAGAATCCCACAGGGGATGGAGTAAGTGTCCTAGGTCTTTGCAGCACCCAAACAGCCTGTAGTTGAAGACACAGTGGATCTCGGTTACCATGGTGCTGACAGGCAGAAGAAAAGAGCAGCTAATACCTAAATGAGTACACTGAAGGCTGTGCAAACTGTGAAGTGCCCAGCTAGGATGCAAGATTGAGCTCTGGGAGCTAGAGAGATGGCTCAGGGCTTAAGAGCACTGGCCGCTCTTTCAGGGCACCTGGGTTCGATTCCCAGCACCCACATGTCGGCTGACAACTGTCCTTAACTCCCCTTCAGGGGGTCCAATGCCTTCTTCTGACTTGTGAGGGCATTGCATGCATGTGGTACACTTACATACATGCAGGCACAACACTCAACACGTAAAATACAAATAAATCAAAAACATTTTTAAAAGAGTGCGCTCTGGCAAGTGATCGACTGTGGGGATGGAAGAGGTGAAGGTGGGGAACGGGTTCCGGAGGACCCGCCACCCTTGGCCTAAGCAGGAATGAGGCCCTCTGTCTCCCAGACTTCCCTCCTGCTCACAGACTTGGGGTCTCACCCGCACCCGGTACCCCTCATTTTGCTCTTGGTGCTGACGGCCAGCACTTCTTCCCTTCCCCAGACAGCGAAATACAAGGCTCTCATCCTGTTCCCCTGAGAAATTATCAGGAGGATCCAAAGGATGATCGCTATGTGAGCGCCGTTCTCCACAGGGGTGTTTTGTAAGTGATGAGGGATGGAGCTCCAGGAGAGGCGCAGGGGGAAATGAGAAGAATGTTTGGGGCAAACGGCTTTTCCAAATGTCAGCCCCAGCTTTTGCATGGAAACTAGATTAAAGGCTTGTAGCAAATACATTATGCCATCAGAGTGAAAGATCCGTCTCCCCAAACGCTTTTCTCTGACAGTCCACGACAAAGAGTTTGACAGAACTCATTTTTCTATCAGACATTAGAGATCAAGGTACCAACAAAGCTCACTCCACCAGGAACACTGCACCGGCTCGCTGGTTACCTTGATGGGAGGAGGGGGGATTCTCGTACAACAGAGAGCTATTTTATCCCCTGGAAAAGTTCCTAGGTTAGGGGAGTCTGTAAGCAGATGGGGGCCAACATGGGGGTGGTGCTGCCCTCATCTAGGTCCTCTGTGGTCTGGGACGCCGGCGCAGAAAGCCCCCTAGCACAGGCTCTGCCACCCAAGTCTCACACCCTGTTTCCATTGCCGGAAGGTGCCCTTTCCTGAGAAAGCTCCCAATTCCCAAGATGATCTTCTGGGTTACCTCATTTTATTCCCACAACAACCCTCTAGTTTAACTCCTTAACAGCTCTTAGCAACAAGCAGATTGGCCTCAGTCCTTCCCACTGACCCTCAGGATCCTCCTCCATGAAGGAGGATGGGTTCTATGTGCCCATGGGTTGAGTGGGACCCCAGGTGCTGAACCATACAGTGCCCCCTGGGTATGAAGGCACACAGTAGAGCTGTGTGGGGTGGAGAGTGAGTAGGCTTCACACACAATCTGGGCAAAGCCCTGGTGGCATTCAGAGGCACATCTGCTGTTCCAGCTTGTGAGTGGCTGATGCAGACATTGTGTCTGAAGATTTCCTTGACTGTGATAAAATGCTCAAAGAAAGTGACTTAGGAGGAAAGATGGACTTTGTCTCCTTACAGAGGTTGCACTCTGGTCCCTTGGCTTCAGGGCTGTGTGTGGTACAGAAAGGTGTCCTGGCAGAGATCATTAGGAGAGGGAAATTACTTGCCTCATGAGGGCAAGAGGCAGAAGGGACTGGGGCCCTGATATAACCTTGAAGGGCGCACACCCAGTGACCTGCTTCCTGCTCCATTACCTTCAAATAACACCACCAGAATCTGACTGTATTCATGGATTGACTTAGCAACTGGGGAGGTCACAGCCTGTGTGTTCTAGATTGGTTTCTGTGGCTGACATAAGACACTGACCAAAACTGGGTTGGGGAGGAAAGGGTTTATTTCAGTTTACAACTCCCAGGTTACAATCCATTGCTAATGGGAGCTAGGGAGCAATTTAGGCCAGGAACCTGGAAACAGAAACTGAAACATGGACCATGGAGGAACACTGCTTACTGGCTTGCTCCCCTGATCTGTGTTCAGCCTGCTTTCTTATACAACCCAGGACCACCGGTCCAGGGGTGGCACCACCCACAGTGGGCTGGGCTCTCCCACATCACTCAACAATCAAGAAAATGCCTCATAGGCGTGTCCACAGGTCAATCTAATAGAAGTTCTCTAATTGATGTTCTCTCTTTCCAGATGTGTCAAGTTGATGATAGTCAAGGCCAACCATGACACCATGTGATCCAGTCACTGCTCCCAAATCCCAGAAGCTGGCTACCAAGAGAAAATTTGAAACAGATACTTCTGATCCAAACCGTGACAACTTTTGAGCCAGACACTCTGGGTTCAAATCCCAGTTCCCACCCACACTGGCTTGCTATATGCCACTAAGGAAGTGCTTGCCCTCTCTGTGTCTCAGTTTCCCCATCTGTAACTGGATGACACCAACTTCCAGGACCAAGCAGAGGTGACGCTCTGTAAGGGCTCTGACTCAAGCTCAGGACACACTTGCTATTCCTGGCTCTTTGTTTCATACCCCAGTAGTGATCAGTCTCACTGTACCCATTTTCCTCTGCAAGTACCTGTGCCCTCTGCAACAGCACCCTGTGTTCCTTGGCAGGGACTGACCAATTGGCAAAACAAGGTCTCCATGCCCAGTGGTGATAAATTCCACACTCAGCCTCAGGTTGAGCAGGCTCCGAGCCCCCTGTTCCTAGAGGGTGGTCCAGGGCAGGTCACTTGACTCTCTAAGCTACATTTTCTGTGATACACCATCCTCCTGGGCTTGTGGAACGTCCCTGCCCCATCCCTATTTTTTATTTATTTTTATTCTTTATTTTTTAGAAAAAGCTTCTGTTAAAGCCTTTCCTGCACTATTGATTTTCTCTGTTTTATTTCCATCATCCCTGGGTTGGAAACTCCCCACACCTTGCATTGGTGATCACCTGGAAAATCACACCTCCAGCAGTGTTGATTCAAGCGTTAATTTGTGGAATGTAAATATTTACATTATACTCAAGCATGTGGGTCCCTGTCTTGGCTTTCCTTCAGCTGTCCATTTCCTGGGAGGATGAAACAGGAATGATGAGTGACTTTCTCTGGGCTCGAAAGAGCAACTGTTAACGGACATCACACTGCAGTTGTACACATGCACGTGGGGAGGCCTTATGTGTATGTGTGCTTTAGAGGCTATCAAAGTTCATGGGGGTGGCCAGGTCATCCTGGGGGTGGGAGGGATGGCTCCTCATCCCCTACCTGAAGCCCCCCATTACCCACATGTCAGATGACTGCTGTCAAGTTCATACTCTGGCAGTAGCTTTGGAGGTCCCCACTCCTCCCTTTAATTTGCCTGGCACCCAGGAGCCAGGCAGGACTGGGACAGAGGTCTGCTCAGCCTGGACCAGGCTCTGTACTCTGAGACCCTTGGAGCTCTTCCTTTCAGAGTAGCCTCCTCCAGGATAGCTGCTGTCCAGTGGCCTATGAGAAGGGACAGTCAGGAGGAACAGTCACAAGGATATCTGCCCTGCAGGTGACAAAGAAGCACGTATGGTGTGATCACAGCAGCCACAGTTTGCTGAGCATTGCTGGGCAGAGCTGTATGCCAGGCTTCTCTAGAACCCAGGAATGAAATCAAGGTCCCAACAGCTCCAGAGCTCAGGCTCATAGTCACTACACTGTGCAGGCAGTTCAAGTCCACCATCTGTAAGAGCCAGCCCATGTCTGGAAATCAAATCCCAGATCGTCAGAGAAGAGAGATCACTGGTGTATGTTAGTCCATGCTGCTGGCCACATACAGCTGCTGAGCTCTTGAGATGTGGCTGGTTTGGATGACGATGCACTGTCAGCATAAAAGACAGCAGAAATTTTATTTGTTTTCATTTTATGTGTATGAGTGTCCTGCTTACATGTATGTAAGTGCACCACGTGTTTGCAATGCCCACAGAGACCAGAAGATGAGTGTCAGATCCCTTGGAACTGGAGTTACGGACAGTTGTTAGCCTGTGGGTGCTGGGGATAGAACCCAGGTCCTTTGCAAGAGCAGCCAATGCTCTTAACTGCTGAGCCATCTCTCCAGCCCCATATAACTCTTTCTACACTCCATTATTAAAGTTCAACTTGGGGCCTAATTTATAAGTTCAGCTTGGTCACCAATTTCAGTGTACAAAAATAAAAAAGAAAGATGGGTCTGTTGCTATCTGCTGTTTTACATACTCACTTGGGGGCCTGGGACATACCTCCATGGATAAGGGGGACCACCACATTGAGTACAGGCAGAAATTACATTTTGAATTACATAGAAGATATTTTAAAGGACATTTCCCATTTGTTAACTTTTTAAACATGACTGCAAAATCTAAGATCACATGTGTGTGTGTGACTCCTTTGTGAACACTGCCTAGTCTCCCAGACAGGAAAGCTTAGAGCAGAACATGGAACAGGTTGGGAGCCTCGGGGCTGAGCGCCAAAATCTAAGATCACATGTGTGTGTGACTCCGTTGTGAACACTGCCCAGGCTCCCAGACAGGAAAGCTTAGAGCAGAACGTGGAGCAGGGTGGGAGCCTCGGGGCTGAGCGCCTCTGCAGCTCCACAGGCCCAGCGTGCTGCGGCAGTGGAGCCTTCGGGGAGCGTGGTTGCTGGGAAAGCCTGTCAGAGAGAGAGCTGTGAAAAATGAAAGGGTAAAAGTAACAGAGAAAAAGGAAATCTGTAATCCCTGAGGAGGGACAGGGCCCATTTACCAATTTCTCTTTGAACCGTCTAAAAAAAAAATTACACTGTGAACATAAGGTCTCCTTAGCTGTTGATTCCAGGTATGATGGAACTGTTAGCCCTCAGCACAGGTTATAGAGGAAGAAAGCAGATTAGGTGTCATCTGGCAGGTCAGCAGGGGCCTGGGGTGGCTGCAATGCCAGGCTCCAGAGCCCTCTGCAGCTCTGTCCCTGCCGGCTCTGTGGCCTTGAGAAATCAGTCTTCCTCTCTGTACCTCTTCTATTCCTTCGACTTTAGCAGCAGGGCCAAGGGGTTCTGAAGGCCACGATCAAGAATCAAGGGGGTTTATGGGGACATTAGCAAGACCAGGCTGTAAAGAAGAGTCTTACCCACCTGGGAGGGTAAGGAAGGAAGGGTCAAAAGTGACCACAGCAGCCCTGAAACCCGAAACCTGGCTCTTGAGACCCACTGCTCTGGGTCTGACCCTCTACCGGGAAGCCGAAGAGTCACTTGCCCCTCCCTTCCCTCCTCAGGACCAGGAAGGAGCTCCCTCCAGGCTGTCTTCTTGGATTGCTGAGACCCGTGCTCCATGCTGCTCCTCCTCCTCATCCTCCTCTTCCTCCTCCTCCTGCTCCTCCTCCTCCAGCTCCAGAGCCTTTTCCCACCTGTCACCTCCCTCTGCATGTTTCTACCACCTTCTGTCCTTGCCACCCACAGCTGACCAGTCCAAGAGCAGTGTACACAGAAATCTTCCTTAAAACATGTCCTAAATACAGAAACTGCACTGTTCCTCTGAGTCAGCACAGTCCCTCCCCTTCCTCTCCAGCCTCATCTGGTTACCTGAGACCCTTCAAGGCTCTGCCTGGCTGCAGGAACCACCACTGAGGCCCTGAACTGGTACACCCTTAGCTACCTTGGGCTCTGGATATGTGCTGCCCATAAGGCCTGCAGCACAGCTCCACCTTCTTCCCCCATATTTCCTGTCCTCACCTCTCATAACTCAGCATAACATCTCATCTTAGAAGCCCTCTCAACCTTCCCACAGGTCAGACTCCTACACAGTCCTCCAGGCCCTGGGAACCTTGACCTTGGCAGGGTAGGTCTGGAGAATCTGGTGACCACCTGTGTCCCTCCTTCTATGAGCGTTGGTGTGATCAGCCGGGCATGTTGTAGGTGCTCAGTAAATCCTGTGGAAAGAAGGCAGAAGGAGAAGTGTAATGGAGCACATGCTATTCAAAGATGAGCAACTGAAGACAGTGACATAGGAGCAGGGAAGGCAGGGCTCCAGGCCACATCCCTAGGGGAGACTGTCTCCAGTTGTGAGCCCTGAGACTCAGTTGGGAAGCCCCAGAGCCAGGCTGAGGAGTGGAGCCATAGGGGAGCTTGGTTTCCCTAGAAGAATGATGGGGTCTTGCTCAAGACTGGGAAAGACCTGCTTCTCTGACCACACAATCCCCCACCCCTGTTTCTCCAATCATCCATGGCTCCCTAGTATCAGCCTGATAAAATTCAAACAAGTCTGCTGTGCTCTTACCCCACTCACCAATCCTGCCTTGCCTCCCTCAGTTGGGCCCCAGGCCTCAGGTACAGTCAGACCACCCCAGTCAGATGACCCTAACCAGACAACCCCAGTCAGATCACCCAAGTCAGACCACTCCAGCTCCCCCATGCTTCCCTGTCTCCCTGATGCTCCTCTTGGGATGTCACCTTAGCCTCAAGTCCCTTCCAGGCTCAGCTTAGGCCTCACATGTAAAAAAAGGAAAGGAACAGACCTGGAAATAGGCAAAGTAATCTTTAAAAGAAAAGAAAGTGGCAGAAGTCATTTCACCTACTACTAAGCCTTATCACACAGGTACATTAATCAATACAGTATGGTGTTAGATGAAGGGTCAATAGATCAATAAGAACAGAGCACTGAGTGAGCAACTGGCCCACACAACCATGCTCAACTTACTTTTAACAAAGGTTCAAAGACAATAAGTCAGGGATAGCCTTGAAATCAAACCATTCCTGGGCAATTAAACTTCTGTGAGGAAGTGAACTTCAGCTGAAATCTTAAACCTTCTCCAACTTAATTCAAAATGGATCTGGGTTTTAAACACAAATCATAAACCTATAAAAATACTAGAAGAAAATATTTGGAGGCCATTATGGAAAACAGGGTTTTTTAGCTTGATACCAAGTACATGATCCAAAAAAGGGAAGATCAAAAAATTGGACTACAGAAAATGTTTTTTCAATTTTGCTATATAAAAATTCATAGGGTGATGATGAAAAATAAGCTCCAGAAGAAAATGTGTGCAAACTACACATAGAAGAAAGCACTGTGAGCCACACTACATAAAGTGCTCTCAGAAATCAACACTGAGAAACAATCACTAGGAATCCAACACTGGCTTCTGGTCCAACATGTTAATAGTTCAGAAGTTCTCTCTTCCATCCTCCAAGACAAAAAGTGAAACACACTGTAGAACCCTGAGATCCTCCATTCACCCGCCACCCCCCAATCCCTCCAGACCCCAACTAATTGCTCTTTTAGCTTCTGTAAAATGCTTGGCTGCTGCTTTAGACATGCCTAGACATGCCCTGGCATGCCCTGACCCCCGCCTGCTACCCCCCCTTCCAGGAAACTATAGATTAAGCAAGCCAGGGCATAAAAACTGCCTTATAAGGTAAACATGGAGACTCCTGGCCCCACAGACAACAGTCAGCACATTCCACAGCCCTGAGAATAGCACCCACCAATAAGAAACTTCCAGGGCTGCATCTTATACATCCAATCGGTTTAAAATTAAGTTGGCGCACGCGGGCTC
>NW_008336404.1:79130-126162 GCF_000622305.1 Nannospalax galili
ATTTTGGTGTGTTGGGTCCTCGGTGGTCTTTTTGGGGTCCAGTGGATGAGGTACAACACTAAAAACTAGTAAATCTTTTTAGATTCTTTAGAAATGTGAGGTCATAGGGTAAACTGGTTTCTTGAAGGCTGGAGAGATGCTGGGCATGCTGTGCCACACTGGAGCCAGTATCAGGAGTGACACTCCAAACTACAAGTGATGAATTGCTGGGGGATCAGGGAAGACAAGCCCTAGAGTTCCAAACTCAGTGCTGTCAGGGCCTCACACTATGGAGAGTTTTACCTCCAGATGTCCCAAATTGTCCCCAAGTTTATATGCAATTGTAATATAGTTCTTACCAAAATCCAGGACCGTGAAGACAAGAGAAAATATCCCCTTGTTGTGTCAGGGGGAAGGGAAAGCAACCACTTTGAAATATGGGATAGACTTCTGTTCTCTTTAGCAAGACCTAGGGGAAGGAAGATACCCAACTCAGGTTCACTGAGACACCGAGAGTTAATGATAAGGCTCTAGAATGTTCCAGCCCCATCCCAACCTCTGCACACAGGGGCTACTGTATAATATTGGGGTGGGGTTTACAGGTAGAAGAGCTACAAGCCCCGAATCTTATTTAAGGAATATCTACTGAAATCCCCAAACAAGAAGGGAGACAGAAGCAGGAACACTAGAGGGGATTTTAGCTCAGCAACATGAAGTCACCACAAAAAGAGCCCAACGCCCAGGTAAACACACTGCCTCAGTCTATAGGCATCACCTCAGATGTCTACAGGTGTTACGGGGACCCTTGAGCACCCCTTGGGTGGGGGAGAGTTGGCGGGAGTCAGGTGAGAAGCAGGCAGTGAGAGCAGCTGCAGACTCATTTATTGTGGAAACAGGGCATGCCTATATATCCCCTCCCTGTGTCCCATTGGTCCCTGATGGTTTCTTCTGGTATTGTGCCTTCTCCTCATTGGCCCACAGCATCTGATGTTGCAGCATCATCCGTCTCCAGGCTCCAAAGAAGGATACAGGTTGGCAAAAGGGGAAGCAGGCTATGGCACATGCGCAGTCAGGCTATCACGCACTTCCTCCTACATATCCACCCTTTTTTGTTTTTTGGTAACCTCAGTAGGAGGCAAGATTCTTTGCCTCAACATTGTTGACCCTACCTCAGAGGGCCCCAGCATGATGGATCATGCCTGTCTTAGGTTGACTTGCCAAGCAAGTTCTTACCTGTCATTGACTACCAGCCCTTGAAGGACGACACCTCTGGAGAGGTCACCAGGGTGAGAGGAAGGCTGATTATATCACAGCTTCACGAATCTCCGTGAGCCAGGCCTGCACCACTTTATGAGAGGGACCTCATCTCAGGTTCTCTAAGGCCATCAGAACCTGGAGAGTGGTCTTGTTGACAGCTTGTTGGCATCGGATATGTCGTAAAAGGTATCCATCTGTAGTCAAACCGGACAGAGAGGTCTCTTCTTCCTTTACAGGCCCATCGGTAGCGGGTCTCGTGTCGCAGGCCGGGATCCATATGGGAGAGGTGGAATCCTGTGGGAAAACACAAACATATCCTTGCCCCTGGGTCAAGACGGGGTGGGTTTTTGCCATAGGAGTGTGACTGGGTCACGCCAGCGAACAAGGGGCAAGGGTGTACTACGAGGCAAGAAGGCCCAATGTTTGTAAGCTGGGCTGAGGCCTTGTTCATCAAACATGAGGAAATTAAGGTGGAATAACACCTCAGTGAGGGCCAGGTGTGGATCGCAGTTGGTGTCAGGGGAAGTGACCTTAGCCAGAAGAGACTTGAGAGTTTGATTAGTTCTTTCGACAATAGCTTGGCATTGAGGATTGTAGGGAATGCCATGAGTATGTTTAATATTCCAGGAGGCCATGAAAGCATTGAGGTGTTGAGATGTGTATGCCAGGCCATTGTCTGTTTTTACTGCCCAGGGCACTCCCATGACCAACATGGCCGACTTCATTGCTTTAATAACATGGGAGGCCCTTTCTCCAGTAAGGGCTAGAGCATACATGAAAGAGGAGCAAGTGTCTATTATTACATGCACATACCTCAGATTGCCGAAGGGAGGATGGTGGGTGACATCCATCTGCCAGATGGCTTTGGGCAATAGACCATGGGGATTAACCCTGCCCCTATTCAGGGGCCAAGGGGGCACACGTGGGGCATGCCCATGCTAAGTTTTCACATTGGGACATTGGCAAATCTGGGAGTAATTTATGAATACTTTGAGGGGTTAAGTGGAACTGCTGGTGTAGAGCGTGCGCCTGTTCCAATAAACTGGTATTTACAAGCATAGTCATGACATCAGTTTTTCCATTGCCTTTGGATAGAATCCCAGGGAGGTTAGAATGAGATCGTATGTGAGAGATATACCAGGGGTGAGACCTCTGTTCTAGACAGTCTTGTAGTGTCTGCATAGTCAGATGTAAGGGATCAGATGTCAATTTTATGGAGGAGAAGGATAGGACACGGACTGCCTGGACAGCATACAGGCTGTATGAGAAACTATTGACAAGTTCATTTTGACATTCAGTGAGAACTTTAAGCAGAGCTAACAGTTCTCCCAGCTGCACAGAGCCAGGATTGGGGATAATGTGAGTCACATCATTACTTCCAGAGCATTGAATCAGAACACCATATTCAGTGAGAACTTTAAGCAGAGCTAACAGTTCTCCCAGCTGCACAGAGCCAGGATTGGGGATAATGTGAGTCACATCATTACTTCCAGAGCATTGAATCAGAACACTATACGTGTGTTTATTGGCATCTGAAAAGGCCATGGCTGCTCCCGGAGTAGGGGTTGAGGAGAGGAAGGAGTAAGGTTTGACTTCAATAGGGAGAGAGGCAAGGGCAGCAAGCCTTTTGTCTTGGGGTGGATGATTATCATTGGCCCCTGGGAATCTGGTCACCATATCTTGGAAGCTAATGGAGTCCACCTAGACCACTTGGGAGTGCCATATGGAGAAGCGGAGTATAAGCACATCGGGTTCCCGATTAAAGGTTCTGCGAGCCAGGGTATGAGCCTTTAAGCCTAGGCTGAAGGTCTGTTCAAATTTGGAGGTCAAATTATGAAGGTCTGAAAAGGCCTGATGGACCCACATCAGGGGACCCTTTTGCCAGAGGACTCCTAGAAATCAAGTGGCTGTCCAAAGAATTATGGTAAGCAAAGGAGTCGCCAGGTCATGTCTCTCAAGAGAGGCAGAGGAAAGAAGGTCACTAACTTTATCCAGGAGTACCCTAGCCTCAGGTGTCAGGGAGACCCTATGAGAGGGACTATTGGGGCCCTCTAGGAGAGAGAACAAAGCCCACATGTCATCCGAAGGGATAGGAAGGAAAGGCTTAAGCCAATTAACATTACCACAGAGCTGTTGAAATTCAGCCAGCGTATACATTGGTTGAACCCTAATATGGAAGGTCAACGGACAAATAGTTTTGGCAATGGAGTGACCCAGGAATGCATAGGGAGGGGCAAATTGGATTTTTTTCAATAGCAACTCTCAGATTTAATTTAGCCAAATTGTGGAGGAGAGACTTGGTAGTTTTCCTCAGATAGACAGGGTCAGGATGAGCCATAAGAATATTGTCCACATAATGGACAAGGAGAATGTCTCTTGGAAGTCGTCTCATGGCCTGAGCAACATATAACTGACAGATAGTTGGGCTATTTTTCATGCCTTGTGGCAGTACTTTCCAGTAGAATCTCTGGGCTGGCTTGTGAACTTTGGACTCCCAAACTGTGAATGTGAAACGGCATTTATCTTGAGGAGCCAAGGGAATTTGGAAAAAACAGTCCTTGATATCTATGATAATAATGTGATAAGAGGGTGGGAGGGCACTGGGGTGAGGCAGGCCAGGCTGGGTTGAGCCCATTTTTTCCATCTGGTCATTAACAGCCTGTAAATCTTGTAGGAGTCTATAGAGGCCCGACTTTTTCTTTATCACAAAAACGAGAGTATTATGTCTACTGGTAGAGGGTTCTAGGTGTCCGAGGTCAAGTTGTTCCTGGACCAACTCTTTAAGGGCAGATAATTTAGGTTCAGTGATAGGCCACTGCTTCTCCCAGATATCATTGTCAGAGAGCTAAGTTAATGAGATGGGACCAGGGGGCCCATCAGGCAGGCTCTCTGAGAGGGCAGTGGCCTTTAGAATTGGGGGTGTGGAATATCCAGAGAAGGGCGTCCTGACAGGCTATTTTGTCATGGGTAATGATATCATCATAAAAGGCACAATCGTCGGTAGTCAAGACCACCCCCATGTCTTCCAAGATGTCCCTCCCCGACAAGGTACGTGACACATCGGCTATTATGGGGGAGAATGAGCCCTGGTGTCCATCAAGGTCCTTCCAATGGACAGGTGTACAGTTATCTTAGTCTTCTGGAGGCCTCCCATACCAGTAATGGGGGGGCCAGGTCTGAATTTCCAATGGGGAAAGCAGAGAGATTCAGTCATTGTAACAATAGTAACATCTGCTCCAGTATCTACAAGGCCTTTAACAGGCAAGCTGTCAAGATAGATGGTCATCATTGGGGAATGATTCAAAACAGGGAGGGTCCAAAACACCTGCGAACTAGTAGCATCCCCTTACTGGCGGGGCTGAGGAGCACCCTGCCAGGAGTTTAAAGGGGCAGAGTCACCCTACAGCTGGGAACAGCAGTCTTTGGCCCAATGAAATCCTTTTTTGCACTTGGGGCAGCGGGTCTTAGGATGAGCCCCAGGACAGTCTCAGTGCAAGTGGCCAGGTTTGCTGCAACCCCAGCAAGTTTTATCGGAGGAGGAGGCAGGCGCCTACAGCCACTGTCAGCCTGCCAGCAACACATCTAGAAAGGCAGCCAGTGCCTCAATAGGGCCAGTGCAAGGGTCTAGATCTTTAGTGGCAAGTAACCATTTGTGGATGTCATCATTATGGACTGCAGCCACGGCATTATGGGTGGACGCATTAAGGCCTTCCCAAGTCAGTTGCTTAATGAGAAGGTCCCGGGTAGGGCCAGACTCAACCCTCCCTTCCACCACATCTGTGACCTGAGTAAGGAAGTCAGTGAAAGACTCACCGGACTGTTGGACCAGACTGCAAAAGTAAGCAGACGGGTCACGAGGGGTGCATGCCTTAAGAGCCTTAAAGGCAAGGTCAGAGACTTGCTGGTAATACACATGCCGGCCAATGGTGGATTGGGACATGGGATCTATGTAGTGTCCGTGGCCTGTAAGCATATCTAGGGTGATGTTAAGACCATATTGTAAACTGAGGTGTGTTTGGGTTTCCGCCTGGTCGTCATATGCTGAACACCAACTTAGAAAAATAGAGGGATCCAACACAGCCTTAAGGAGATTGTACCAATCATAGTGAGTCTGGAGTTGCATGGCCCATTGATGAAGGACCTGCTCAAAATAGGGGGAGTCAGGTCCAGATTCATTGGCGGTTTTGCAAATGCGGGAGAGGTCTGCCAGTGGGGTGGGAATCCGAGGCTGATTGGTGGCATTAGGACCGATGTTTACAGGAAAGGCTCTCAGGGGACAACCCCAGAGGGGTGCTGGGCCCTGAACAGGCCTCATAGCAGGAAGGGAGAGGGAACGTGGGAAAGGAGTCTGGGGAACAGGTGGGTCAGGAGCTGGAACAGGGTCCCTGGGCTCTGGAGGGGTAAGGGCCAGGCAGCAAGTGGAGTGAAGCTCCTGCCAAGGGTACTGAAGAGGCAGGGAGATGAGATCAGGCCACTCCGGAGACAGAGCCTGGGCAGAAGGTTTAGGGTGTGGTGGTTTGGGGGGAGCCAGGGACAGTCCTGTTCCTCCCCCTCCCCATGTCAGAAGACCAAGAGGTATCCTCCGCTGCTAGGGGAGGTGAGGCGATAAAAAAATTGACATTGGCTTGTTCCTGACAGTGTTTGTTGTGGGCTTTGATCACCTCCTCTGGAGAGGAGGATTTAAGGCTAGCAATAATGGCTAGTAGGATTGAGACAAAGGAAGCAGGTGGGAGAATCCCAGAGCCAACCTCATGCTTCTGGGCTAGGAAGAGGACACACATCCATGATTCTGGGTCCCACACGTTCTCGGGAGTGACCCAAGGTGCCAATATAGTGGCCTCATTCCAAAATGCATCCAGTTGATGGGATTTAACTTTAAGCCCATGTGTAACTTTAAGGGACCTAAGGGCTCGTATTTGAGGCTCCCTACAGTGGGGGGGGGGCGAATTGCCCATGACTGGAAACTAGGGAGACCCTGTGGTGTTAACAAAGGGTCGGATGTATTCTAGACAAAAGAGGGAAAGGGTAAAGAGAAAGGCAAGGATACAGAGGACTCCCCAGAGCACCGCGGAAGAGCTACTGGTGGAGGCAAACAGTAGAAGGTAAAGGAGAGAGTGTATTGGACCCAAGTGTCTTGTGCTTAGTGGGGGACTTCCGTGGTTCGTTAGGCCACGGCCGTATGCCCACAGAGTGTCTCCAGACAGGGAGCGGTGGTCGGGAGCCGCTCTTGGTTCCACCTCCCAGGGGGTCAGCCCTTTATGTGGAGGTGCTGGGCAAACCGAAAACAAGTAAATGTTCCTCCCTAACCGACAAGGAACACAAACGAAGAAGGGGAAGAGGAGGGGGTCTCCACACTCACCCTTGTGAGGACCAAAGACACATTGAACATGGAAAGGGGCCAACTCACCAAAAACACAACGGGGGGCACCTCACCACGCCAGAGGGAAGGGGATGACCAGGACCACCGATGGAGAAAGTGAAAGTACACTGAAATCAGGAACGGTTAATGCAATGCCAGTAAGAAAGAGCAAAAACCGCAATCCAAAATGAAAGGCGATGATCACCCAACAAGCTAGGAGCCACAGGAACTCAAGGACCATGCCAGCACAGATTCCTTGAGCCCCACATTGGGCGCCAGATGTTACAGGGACCCTTGAGCACCCCTTGGGTGGGGGAAAGTTGGTGTGGAGTCACAGACACCAGGAGTCAGGTGAGAAGCAGGCAGTGCAAGCAGCGGCAGACTCGTTTATTGTGGAAACAAGGCATGCCTATATACCCGCTCCCTGTGTCCCATTGGTCCCCGATGGTTTCTTCTGGTATTGTGTCTTCTTCTCATTGGCCCTCAGCGTCTGATGTTGCAGCGTCATCCGTCTCCAGGCTCTGAGGCAGGATACAGGTTGGCAAAAGGGGAAGCAGGCTATGGCACATGCGCAGTCAGGCTATCACGCACTTCCTCCTACATACAGGCCTTGCCTCAGTTGTCTATAGGCCTTGCCTCAGAACTCTGACAGCCAACGGCACATTGGGTTATCTCTGTGAAATGATAAGGTGGGTTGGGGAGATGACACGATCACTAAAGTGCTTGTTACACAAGCACAAGGACCTGAGTTCAGATCCCCAGAACCTACAAAAAAGGATGGGTGTGGCAGTACCAGTAACCCCAGTGCTGGGGAGGAGAAGGAGGAGGATCCTTGGGGCTTGCTAGCCAGCCACCCTGGCCCACTTGGTGAATTCCAGGTAAAATGAGAGACCCTGTCCCACAAACCAAGGTGGGCAGCTCCTGAGGAACACCTGGGGTTGATCTCTGGCCTATATGCACATGCACATATGTGCACATACCTGAGCACATAAAGCATACACACACACACACACACACACACACACACACACACACATACACGATAAGGTAGATTAAAAGGCAAAACACACAACTTCAAGGGGCAAAGCAAGCTTTTGCAGGAGGTTACACTGGTGTTTCTAGAGAAGAAATGATACTATTTTTAAAATGAAATGGCCCAAAGTGACCTGTGTTAACCCAACTCATTCACCTGAGGCAGGATCTTGTTAGACAGCATCAGGAAGTATTTCTATCTAGAAATCGATGGAAAGCCATGGGAAGAATTACTAGCTAAATAATGAGGGAGAACAAGTCAATGGACCCCAGTGAGCAGCAAAGTCAAAGCCACAACTCACTCCTGATTACAGGGACAAAGAGACCACATTGATAACAAGACTACATAGAACAAGGGGAAAACGGGAAAATTATTAACAAGAGAGGCAGAAATCAGCTGACGTATTGACAAGCAAGCTGCCCAGACTGCACATTTTCTGGTCACAGGAGTAACTCTGAAGGACCTAACTGTGTCCCAACTGAGCCCTGGGCTAGACCCTTACTCACAGAGCTCCATCACCCTACTACCTTCTTTGGCTCAAAGGGCATTATCCCTTCCCACCTCATCACCTTCCACCTGAGGTGTGCCTTGCTCACTCCCAGACCCCTGACATTCTGACCTCAGACCCTTCTGCAGAGTGTATCTTAGCAGTTTACAGAGCTCAGCCCTGTCCACTGGGTTCCCACTCTCCAGAACAGGTTGTATCTGGCATCTATCTCTATAGCACTCTTCAGTTTGCAAAGCCCATTCACCTTAGGGGGTCCCCAGAATCCCCCAAAAAGCAGGCTGGAGAGAGTGTCTAGGAGACAAGAGCGAGTGCCTTTGCTCACTCAAATCCCACCTCTACTGTTTCCTAGTTGACTCCAGGCAAAGTATTTCCCAAGTGTGCCTCAGTTTCCCCATCTGTAAAATAAGACTGAAGATATTCCCAGAGGGTTATTGTGAGGTTTGTCTAAGAAAGCACAAGGCCCACTTAGAAGAAATCTTTGTCTGCATTCTCTCCCTATATAGAAAGGGAAACTGAGGCACAGGGAGAGGAAGTAAGGGGTGTGCAGGGCCAGGGTTCAGACCTATGACTTCTTCTCCAGTCTGTCTCCCAGCAGACGGGAATGAGTGTGAAGAGCTTGGGGTCCCTAGCTCCTGTCCCTGTGTGTAGAGCCAGGAGGAAGGGCAGTAGAAGCGTCCAATGACACTGGCCACACGTCTGTACCGAGCTGTTGCTCACGAGAGCAGCTTCATTCCATCCTTGCAGAGGCAGAGGTCTGTGTCCAGGTTCCCACAGATGATACTGTCAAGAGTCAGCTCAGTACCTGGCATCCACGGCTGCCCAGTCCCCACACCCCCACCATGTGCCAGGTCATTCTTCTCCTCACTTCCCATGTCACAGACAGGGACACTGGGGTGTAGGGTGGACATGGAACGCTCCCAAAGTCCCACAGCCAGGGAGAAGAGGACTTCCACAGAACTCACCCCAGGGTTATCTGTCTTCACCCTGCAAGCAGGCAGGCCCCACTTCCCTTCCCTGTCCTCAATGTCTTGGCAAAAGTGAGGGTAGGAGGATATCCTGAGCTGGAGGATGAAGAGGGCAGGCTGGGAGGACTGAGCTGCTGGCAGGAAGATGGAGAGGGCAGGCAAGGCCAGCAGCCTCTGCCACCTCCAGGGAATCACCTGATTCCTGCAATTGCTGGAATCCAATTTTTTCAGTCCTTGTGTGAAGTTAGAGCCTCCTCAGACACCCTGGAAGGAGAATCTGATTTCTCTCCATCCTTGGCATCTGTAGAGCCGTGTACCGACATCAAAAACAGTTCTCTCTTCATAGGCCTGTGGGGGTACCCCACACATGCATGTTTATTCACCTTATTACTGCTCCTCCCAGGGTCAGGGGTCCCATCAATAACTTCCTTCGGCCCCCAGTCTCCCGCAGCTCCTCAGACAGTCTGCACACCTGTCTCAGTTGTAAACCCAGCTCCTACTCAAAAATCACCGCCAAAGCCAGCTGCTAAATCCTCTGTCAGCCCAGAGTTCATAAATTGAGGCCTTTTCTGAGCTTGTGCTGGTCTGGCCAGAGCCTCAGAGGAGATGCCATCCTGAAATCTCTATTACCCCTGTCCAGGGCCAGGGGACCAGCAGGTGCCACCAAGACCAGGCTCAGAGAGCAGTCAGCAGGAGAGTGATTTCCAGAATCAGCAGGCAGCTGCTGTCCCAACTGCCACAGGCCTCACCAGCCACTGATGGTGACAGACAATCTCACCACCAGGAAAATCTCAGTGGCTTTGGGTGAGATCTCAGGGGAATAGAAAGGCCTCCTGGCTCAGAACTGGCCCACAAAGGTCAGTGTCAGGAAGGTCACTCTTAGAAAAGTCACTCTCGGGTCACACTTGTCAAGTTCAGGATCCAGAAACGCCCAGCTCTGGGGCTGCTCAGGAAATGACTGCAAGTTCATGGCTTTGCAGAGCAGAGGGCTCAGGCAGAGGTGCTGCAGGTGGGAGGGGAAGAGGGGAGCACCTCTTTTCCCAGATGCTCCTACTGGTGGCACTGGGACAGTGTGGGGGGGTCAGTCCTGGTTGTGCTTTGTACCTGTGCATACCGGTGGGAGACCATAGAGGGACTGAATTCAGGCTAGCAGGTTTCAAACAAAGGCTGGGGTGTGTACAGGCCAGAAAGCATGGCCAAGGGCCCCATGTTCTAGGACAGCCCCTAGCCCTTTCACAGTGCTCCTGCTGGGGTAGGATGCTTTTAAAACTCCCTTCCCTCACAGCAGAAACTGGACAGCCAGTAAGTTGCCCTGAGCCATGGAGCATGTTTGCTCAGGGAAGGAGGAAGACAGGAAGCAGGAAGTAGTAATTAACCAGGAACTTCCCAGATGGGATGAGTCCAACCTTTCAATGGTACCTGGCTTCAGTGGGCTCCCCGGCAGTGAATGGAGTCGGCTGCTGAAGTGAGCACTTGAGTCAGAATCCAAGATGGAGAGTAGGGGAGGGGTGCTCCGGAGACCCCTGAGTATCGCTCCTCAGCGAGTAGATAGGGAAACTCGAGGCTGTGAGAGACACCTGCCCATGGATGCACTGAAGACAGCTGTCAGGTGGGCTGCTAACCAGATGGCTCTCAGAGGAAGTAAGTCTGGGCTATTCAGAGGAAGTAGGTCCAGGCTATTCACAGCACTTCTAAGTACAAGCTCAAGGTCACAGGAGCTGAGGGCAGGGAGATCTGGCAGTTGATGAAGGAGCAAGTTGAGGCTCAGTGAAGATACACAGTGTGCCCAAAGATGAACTCAGAAAAGGAGCTGGGCCCTGGCCTGAATTGCATCTCTGTTTGTTAGTGTGTTACAGTGTCTCACGTAGCAACAGGCTGACCTCAACCTCACCATATAGCTGAGGATGGCCTTGAATTTCTGATCCTCCTGCCTCTATCTCCCGAGTGCTGGGATTGCAGGAAGGCCCCACCCCACCCAGTTTATGTGTCGCACTCTTGCCCATTAAGCCACATCCCTAATCTCTGACAGGCACTCCCCTGTCTTTCTTTTTCAGCTTCTGGATCGGGACGCTTTAACTCCAGGGAGGGGCTGTGACAAGAGCAGAGAAGAGCCCCCCTGGAGCAGAGAGCTAGGCACCAAACCCCAAAGTATGCAACAGAGCCAGCTGCCTTTTTACTAAACACTGATCGCGGTCCAGACATTGCAGATGCTTACCTCAGTCTGTCAGTAGGACGGTGGTGATGAGCCACCTGAGCAGATGAATAGACAAGACCAATGTTCAGAGAACAGAAGAGACTTGCCCAAGCTGTGTGGTACCCAACTGTGCCAGTTTTCAATGTATTGTCTCTTGGCTCCCAAACAATCCTTAGCTGCTAGTGAAACTGGACCGTCGTCCCTCGCCAGCTGGGATGATGACAAGCTTGTCAGCAACTGGAGAACCAAGCAGGAAGAAGTGACTGGCCTTCCCCAGCACATGGCACTCCTCCCTCCTCTCTGTTTCTTCCTGCCCTGCAGTGGGCATCACCACCGAGAGGCCAGCAGAGTATACCACCCCAGGGACACTGCCAGCAAATCCTCGAGGCATGGCACCCCCTGTGGACCGCTCGCCTGCACGCTAGCAGATTCTTCACCCCCAGGCCCACACCACACCTTCTGAGCAGGTCTGGGAATTTGGCTCTGGTGCTGATGGCAGCATGGAGGGAAGGCACTTGCAAGTGTGTCTCTCTTTCAGAAGTCAGGACAAGATGGCTGCCCTAACACCTGCTGCACCTGCCTGCCTTAGAGCTCTGTTGGCTTAACTATAGCCAATGACAATTTGTATAATAAGGGCTGGGATAATAACTCAGTGGATAAAGACCTTACTGTGCAAGCATGAGGGTATGGGATGGCAGGATGGCTCAGAAGGTAAAAGTTCTTGCAGCCAAGCCTAACAGCCTGAGTTCAGTGCCCAAAACCCACATGATAGAAGGGTAGACTCCTGAAAGTTGTCCTCTGACCTCCACATGTAAATGCACACATACACACAAATAAATAAATAAATATAAATAATAAATAAATATATTTAAATACACTGCTAAAAGCTGGGCATGGTGGCATGTACTTTTATAACCTCAGTGCCAGGGAAACAGAGATGAACAGATCCTGGGAGCTCTACTCAGCCTGGCCTAATTGTCCACTCTGGACTTTTATAACCAGTGCCAGGGAAACAGAGATGAACAGATCCTGGGAGCTCTACTCAGCCTGGCCTAATTGTCCACTCTGGACCAGTAAGAGATTCTGCCTCAAGAATGAATGAATGAATGAAAATTAATTAATTAATTAATTAATTAATAAGGTGAATGTTCCTAAGGAACAACACCTAGGGTTGACCTCTGGCCTCCTCACACTCACATGCACCTGCACAGGCAATCACATGAACACACACCCTCCTCCACACACACAGACATAAAATTTATAATAATCCTCCTGTTCACATATCAATTGGCCTGGCTGATGTTGATGCTGGCTGATGAAAATTTGATGTGATTCTAGGACATGGGGTGACAAAGATGAGGATCTTGGGGTTGGCTTGGTCATGGCCTTGGGCCTGAGTGCAATGCTGTCTGAGCTCTTTGTCTGTGAGGAACAAAACATGGTGTGAAATGTCTGCACAATTCCCCAAGCTGAGGTTGGCTGGGATAGAGTGTCAGCCCAAGCCAGGACCTTTGGAACCAAGTGGCTGCAGCAATTGAATGTTATGGTGGGAATGACTGCAGGGACAGTGGGGGAGGGGGCGTTCCTGAGTGACTAGAGCATCTAGGATAAAAAGTATATGCTTGGTCCCTGTATTAGTCAATTTTCTGTTACTGTGATAAAAATACCATGACCAAAGTAACTTATAGAAAGAAGAGTTTATTGTGTCTATGGGTCCAGGGGGGTGAGTCCTTCATGGCAGGAAGGCATGGCAGGAGGTAGCCAGAGCAGAAAGCTAAAAACTCAAATCTTCAAGTAGGCACAGGAAGCAGAATTTGGAAGTGGGGCAGGCTAAGAACTCTCAAAGCTCATCCTCATTGATGTGCTTCCTCCAGCAAAACCTTACCTCCTAAACCTCCAAAAAAGCACCACCAACTGGAACCAAGGATTCAAAAACCCCAGCGGGGGACACTTCTCATTCAAACCACCATATCCCCTTATTGTTCAGTGACCATAACCCTTTGAATAAGATGCTTCATTCAAGGGTTCTAGTTTGCTTTCATATTGCTGTAATGAAACACTGACCAAAACCAGCTTGGGGAGGTTTGTCTTACAACACAGTTCGTCATCAAGGGAAGCCAAGACAGGAACTCGGGGCAGGAACTGGAGCACAGACCATGGAGGATAACTGTGTACCGGCTTGCTCCTCTAGTCCATGCTCAGCTTGCTTTCTTATACAATATAAGACCACCTTCCCAGGGGTAACACTGCTAAAGTGGGCTGGGCCCTCCCACATCACTCAACAATCAAGAAAATGTCCCACAGACATGGCCCCAGGCCAATCCAATGGAGACAATTGCTCAATTGAGGCTCCCTCAACCCAGGTCAATCTGACAACCAAAGTTATCCAGCACACTCCCCTCAACCAGCCTAGGACCACTAGCCCCATGACTACAGTGAAATGTTGGACTTGTCCAGGAGAGGACACAGCTGTGACCCAGGAAGAAATCCCCTACACAGCAAAGCACGAAGATGCTAGGGTGTGCTGAAGCCAACCTAGGAAATGTGGGGAGGACTGAGAGCCATGGGCATAGTCCAAGGAAGAATCACAGCACCAGGTTGGACCAGGTTTGATGACAGACGTTCTGTCCTGAGGGTCCAGGACATCTTGTACAGGTGGGAGCAGTTCTCTCAGTGTACTTGGCTGGCTGGCCAAAAGTTTCATTTGCCAGTGATCTATGTTGAAATGTCTGGGTTTGGCTGGAAGGACATGGAGGGGAAACCCAGGCATGGAAAGACGGGCAGGTGAGATACGCTTTTCCAGGTGCAACATGCACCCCACTCTATGCTCTGATGTGAGAGCACCCAGAAAAAACCCGATAGAGAAGCTGTCTCAGTTACGTTCTCCTTGCTGTGATGAAATACTCTGGCAAAAGCAACTTAAAGGACAAAGGCTTTATTTTGACTCATAGTTCCAGATAGATACAGCCTATCATGGTTGGGAAGGCACATGGGAGGATCAGAAGCCTGGCTGGTCACATGACACCCACACACAGGAAGCAAAGGGTGAACAGGAAGTGGGGTAAAGCTATGAAGCCTCAAGGCCTGGGCCCAGTGTCCCATTTCCTCACCCTGGGCTCACTCCATTGTTAATTAATCTATCTATTCAATTGTCTCAGGAGCAGTGAGTGCAGTGAACTGCTAGGTGCTTCAGTGGGATTTTCAAGGAATGTCTGGAGGCTGAGGAGTACAGACTAATTTGAAAGAGAGAAACTTCCAGAAGTCATTGAAACCCAGAAAAAAATCCCTCTTTATTCTACCAAGGAAAGGGTAAAGTAACTTTAGTGGGGTATATGTGTGTGTGTGGTTCATGTGTGTTTCTGTGTGCACATGTGTGTGCAGGTGCACCAGATGTCCACGTTGGGTGTCTGTCTTCCTCAGTCACTTTTCACTTTATTTTCTGAAAAAACATCTCTCACACAACCTAGCATTTATTGATTTGGCTAGACAAGCTGGCCAAGGAGACCCCGGGATCTGCCTGGCTCCACCCTCCCCTCCTCTGCCTGGGGTTCCAGCCATACATGCCACACCCGGTTTTTCACATGGGTGCTGGGGATCTGAACTCAGGTCCTCATGCTTGTATGGCAAGCATTTTGCTGTCTGAGCCATCTCCACAGCTAGCACTTCTCTTTTCATATGAAAGTTCCACTCTTTGGAAAGAGAACCTTATCACTCCTAATGGGGTAAGGATTTCCCTAACTGCAGCCCTATAACACATCCCACAGAAAGATCGAGATTCCTCCTCAACGCTCAGCTCCCCATACATCACTGTTTCCTACACAGAACTGCAGCCCAGGGCCACAGCTAATGCTATAGGATACATGCTGTCTAAGGATCCTGACAATCTTACAGGCTGGGCATGGTGGCTTATGCCTGCATCTCAGCACTCGGTAGGGAAAGGAAGAAGGATTGCTATAAGTTCAAGGCTAGCCTGGATTACATAGTGAATACCATTTCCACCAAGGCTATATAGCAAGATGCTGTCTTACAAAGAAAGAAGGCGGGAAAACAGCATCTTGGAGACAAGGGAGACAGAACGGGAATATTAGTGTATTCAGATACCAGCACCTACGACTACATCTGATGCTGAGCTCTCTAAACATTAAATCCAGCCTGATTAAAATAAATCCTCACATTGAAGACTTTTTCAACTCAGTTTGTATTACTGAGTACTGCATATCTGGCTTTCAACAAAAATCACAAGCGATCAAAAGAGGCAAGAAAAAATTAGGATCAGAAGAAACAAAAGGAACGTAAGAACTTGACTCAGAGAGGACACGGATTTTAGAACCAGCAGCAGAGAATTTTAAACAGCTACTATGGATGTGTTAGGAGCTCCGGTGGAAAAGTAAGTACAAGAACAAATGGGCGTTAAATCAGAGAGACTGAAACTCAGAGAATCTAAAAAAAGACAGACTAAAAATTAATAGGTACCATACAAGAAACAGCTGCTATTAATATACTGTTCAATAGACTGAACACAGTCACGAGGAGCACATGAACTTGGAGATGAACCCACAGATACTGTCCCCCAGGAATGCAAATGGAGATGGGGTGTAGTGAGGCAGAACATAATCAGTAAGCACTGGTGGATACTTCAAAATGCTGGGGCTGGAGAGATGGCTCAATGGTTAAGAGCACTGGCTGTTCTTGTAGAAGACCTGAGTTTGAGTCCCAGCACCCACATGGCAGCTAACAACTGCCCATAACTCCAATTCCAGGGGATCTGACACTTTTCTGTCCTCCACAGGCTTTGTGCAACACAGTGTACTTACACATATGCAGACAATATACTCATACACAAAAATTAAAAAAATTTTTAAAGACCCAAAATGCATAGCATGCACGCAACTGGAATAGTCAAAGGAAAAGCAGAAAAGAGCCAGAGAAAGAGGCTAACAGCCAAGAATTTCCCAGGGTTCATCTCCAGCAAAGAACGGCAGTGATTCCACAGACAAAAGACAGTCTGCACAAGTGGGGCAGAGATGACCGGACACCTGTGTCTTCAAAATAGCCCGGGCACATCACACTGTCCACACAAATTAGCTGAACATAAAACACAGAACCCCTAGAAGAAACAGGAGGAAATGTAAGTGGCCTCGCATTTGGCAGTGAACTTCTGTGTGTGTGTGCTGTGTGTGCACGCGAGTGTGTATGCATGAGTGTATGCATATACATGTGTCAGTGTGCATGTGAAGGTTAACACCAGATGTCCTTTTCTATGACTTTTCCACCTTAATTTTTTAATTTTTTAAAAACTTAAAAAAAATTTTAGTTATTATTTTTATTTTATGTGTATGTGTGTATTGCCTGCATGTATGTAAATGTGCAATGCCCACGTCATGCAATGCGAAGAAGAGGCTGTCAGATCCCCTGAGACTGGAGTTATGGACAGTTGTTAGCTGCCCTGTGGGTGCTGGGATTCGAACCTGGGTCTTCCGCAAAAACAACCAGTGCTCTTAACTGCTGAGCCATCTCTCCAACCCCATTTTTTTTTAACTTTATGTGTATGAGTGGTTTTGCCTGCATGTATGTAAGTGTACCTGTGTTGTAAAATGCCTGCAGAGGCCAGAAGAGGGCATCAGATCCCTGAAACTGGAGTTAAAATGGTTGTTAGCCACTATGTGAGTGCTGGGGATGGAACCTAGGTTCTCTGTAAGAACAGCCAGTGCTTAACCCCTGAGCCATCTCTCTACCCCACACCTTTTTTTTTTTTTTTTTTTTTTTTTAAAGACAGTCTCTCTGTAGCCCCAGCTGGACTGGAACTCTATGTAGAGCAGACCAGGCTGACTTGGACCTGCCTCTGCCTTCAGGGTGCTGGGATTAAAGGTGTGCACCACACTTGGCTTTTTTTAAAAAAAAAAACAGGGCCTCTCATTGAACCTAGAGCTCACCAGTTCAGCAAGGCTGACTGAGCAGCAAGTTCCAGGAATCTTCCTTCCTCCATTTTCCCCACCCCCACCCCAGTACAGATGCACACCACTGCTCCCAGCTTTTCACCTGGGTACTAGGGATCTGAACCCAGGACCTAATGCTTGCACCATAGCAAGCATTTTACTGACTGAGCCATCTCCTGAGCCCCTGGCAAAGAGTTTTATATTCAAGACTAAAATCCAGGCATGAAAGAAAAAAGCAATTGATGTTAGACTTTACTAATATTACATTTTTCTGCACTCTTAAGGCAGTTCAGAAAACCAGTAGACAAGCCATAGGCTGGGGATAAAATATTTGCTAATCATACCCAACAAAAGACTGTTATTCATAGTACACAAGTAACTCTTAAAATTGAACAGTAAGAAAAAAATTCCAATGAAAACATGGGCAAAAGATGTGAACACACACCTTGCCAAAGAGGATAAATGGAAAGTGAATAAACTCCCAAAAGATGCTCTGGGTCATTTGTCACAGGGGATTTGAAAACGAAAACAAGGAGACCCTATCACAATCCAATGAGGACAGATTAAGAGTAAATAAGGTAGACTGGAGAGGTGCTCAGTAGTTAGAAGCCCATAGTGCTCTTGCTCAGTGGTTAGGAGCCCATACTGCTCTTGCAGAGGATCCAAGTTCAGTTTCAGCACCTGTGTTGGGTGGCTCACAATGGCCTGTGAGCCCATTTCCAGGATATCTAACGCCCTCTTCTGGTCTCTGTGGATACCTGCACTCATATGCACAAATTCATACACACACACATAATTAAATACGTATGTAATATATAATATATATTTGTCTTTTTGAGGCAGGGTCTTCCTGCAGCTTCGGCTGGCCTTGAATTTGCCATGTAGACCAAGCTGGACTCGAGCTCACAGAGATCCACCTGCTTCTGCCGCCTGAGTGCTGGGATCAAAGCTGTGCACCACAATGCCCGGTTAAAATATACATAGTTTTTAAAAAGAAGTACACAGGGTGTGGTGGCACACACCTTTGATCCCAGTCCTCAGGAGGCAGAGGCAGGCAGATCTCTGTGAGCTCAAGGTCTAGAATCTAAATTTAAGACAATACATAGGTATGCATGGTGGCACACACCTTTGATCCCAGCCCTCAGGAGGCAGAGGCAGGCAGATCTCTGTGAGCTCAAGGTCTAGAATCTAAATTTAAGACAATACACAGGTATGCATGGTGGCACACACCTGTAGTTCTTGTACTCATGAGGCAGAGGCAAGAGGATCACCATGAGTTTCAGGCCAGCCTAGTCTGTATAATCAATTCCAGGTCAGTCAAGGCTACATAATAAGACCATGTCAAAATTTTTTTTAAATAAATAAAACATGAAGTATGTGTAGGCATATATAAGTGTGTGTATGTACATGTGTATGTGTGTACATGTGGGGTGTGTGTGTGTGTGTGTGTGTACATCATGAAATTAGAAAGGAGATTCTCAGAGAGGAGAGAGATCTTAAAAGAGAAGGGGAAAGAGAGGGTGATGGAAAACATGCAACATGAATGGTGTTTTGGTGGGAGGAAAGGAACCAGTCACAGAAAATTAGGGGGACACAGAGGAGGCCAGCAGAGGAGGGGAATGGATGGGAACACAGCATAGTGACACGTGTGCATGAAGTGCACCATGAAACCCTGTATCTTGTACGTTAAGTTACAAAAAAAATTTTTTTAATTTCCTGTAGCAGTGGTGACATGACTCTACGCACCTGTCAGAACCCTCGGAACTCCACAGGACATAGAGGAAATGCTAATTAAGTAATTTAGGTGTCCATAGAATCCCGAAGGGGAACAGACTTTGATCACATCACAAATGCATGCCACAAGTGGAGGGTCCTTCCACAGCTAATGCTGCTTCCCAGCAGGGGACAGGACAACACTTTTGATATTATATAAACATGCTCTGGAACTGAGTTAAGTAACTGGGCCTCAGATTGTGGGAGCCAAGTTTCTGACTGCTCTGATTAGAATGGGGTTTGACACGTAATCAAGGGAGAAAAAGGCTGTGAGGTTCATGCAGTAGTGAGCCGGGTTTAGAGATATATATGGAGATGTACAAAGAGAAGTATTTTTGCCTACATGTACATATGCTTGGTTAGTATACGTGTATCTATCTTCTTTCTCTGTCAACTGAAAGGATCTGAAATAAATGCCATTTCTACAGCAAGAACTAGACTCAGCCCCCATAATCTGGTTTCTTGTATCATACGCCAATAAAAGGAACCAGGTGGGAATCCTCAAAGAAATGGCAGAGGTTAGGATTGGAACAGGAACTGTATGAGCTGCACCTGGGTCACACTGTAGTTCTCGAAAATAAGAGGTGTGATCACACAAGGCTGTAGCAGCCAACATAAGCTCACAGTGATAGAGATGGGACAGAGACAAGGCAGCATGAAAGAGCGCCCAGCAGCCAACATGGGTATAACAAAACCAATAAAGTATAACCCAAGTCCAAAGTAAACATCCCTGACCCCAGACTGACATAAATGATTGTGTAAATTAAAAAATGGAAGGGAGGGCTGGGGAGAGGGCTCAGTGGGTAAAGTGTTTGCGGAACAATCTTGAGGACTTGAATTCAAACCCCAGCACCACATAAAAGCCAGGCAGGATGGAGGCACAGGCAGGAGGATCCCTGGGACTCATTGGCCAGCCGGTCTAGCCAAATCCCTGAGCCTCAGGTTCAATGAGAGACCCTGTCTCAAAAAAAAAAAAAAAAAAAAAAAAAAGGTAGAGAGGTAATTGAGGAAAACACCTGTCATCCTCTGGCTTCTGCATGCATACATGCACCCATGTATACACTTGTATATATATACTACCTCACATACACGTACAAAGGGAAATGGGCGGGGGGCGGAGAGAAATCTCTCACAAAGAAGAATCACAAGTAATATCCAAAGACCTGAAGATGCTCCACCGTGACAGAGGGGGCTACACTCATGCAGTACCATTTCCCTGGTAGTCTCCCTTCTGATAACACAGTGTGGAGCCTGGAAGAGGACAGGAACTTCATAATTACCATGAAAGAGCCTGACAAGCACCATTCTCCTCATGATCAAGGTCAACACCAACAGGCATGTGTCCAGCTGCTGGCCAGCTTGTACCCTGCATACAACATGTGATGGGATGATAGCCTACCTCCAAGGTCTTCCTCCCCAAACCCATGACCTGGGTCTAACTATGAGAAAAATGTCAGGCACATACCAATGGATGGTCATTCTTCAAAATGTGTGACTCTACTCCTCAAGATTGTCAAGTTCATCTTAAACAAAGATAATCAGAGCCACCATCCTGAGGCTTAATGACTAAACACAGTGTGTCCTGGATGAGGGCCTGGAACAGAAAATGGGTGCTAGGGAAAACAGAGTGTCATGGTTAATGTGGATTGTCAAATTGATTGAACTGAGAGATGCCTAGATCAGTAGAACACACTCCTGGGTGTGTCTATGAGGTAAGTCCTTAGATAATTGACATGTGGAAATGTGGGACAGAAACTGAGGGAGGAAAACCTTCCCTGCATGTGGGCAGCATCATCCAATAGGCTAAGGGCCTGGATGAGACTGAAGTGGCAAAAGGAAGGCCAGCAGCACAGGCTCACTGCCACTCTCTGCTTCCTGGCTGCTGTGGGGTAAACAGCTCCCTCATGGGACTCTTGCTAGATGATGCTAGAGTGTATCAAGTTGATAATAACACTGACATCACAGGTGTGATGCCATAGCCATGTGACTGTATATGGCCACTGTCAGTATTCACCAGAGCCTGATGCAAAATGGAAGTGTCAGTTCTGATGTCTGGGTCCATCCTATTGGTCTGATTTGCATGCTCTCAGACTTTGGTTGTTGTAGGTAAACCTTAGCTCAAAGCTTCAGGGGAGGGGTTGAGGGACATCCCCAGACCTCATTTTTCCTACAATAAGCACATGATATATATATTCATTCCTCCATTTCTATGGGACACAAATTGTGAATGAACATCCATTCCCCGGCTCTACCTTCAGTTAAATCTCCTCTCAACCTCTGAGGACACTGTTTGGCACAGGCCCATTTTGTAGCCACTGAAATGACAAGCTTTGAAAAAGAGTTTATTCACAGAGTGGTCAAGTGTGGAGAGGAAAACCCAGCACTTTAATCTGCCTCCCTGAGCACAGGGCTTAGGGGCACTTACAGGATAAGTAGGGTGACTTAAGGAATGGGAAAAGTGACTGGAGGTTGAAGCCAGCGGCTTCCCACAGTCTTCATAGCTCTCTGTGGTACAAATTCAGACAACAGATGAGCTGAGGATGGA
Organism: Nannospalax galili; assembly: GCF_000622305.1. Classification (NCBI taxonomy): domain Eukaryota; kingdom Metazoa; phylum Chordata; class Mammalia; order Rodentia; family Spalacidae; genus Nannospalax; species Nannospalax galili. The sequence goes on from NW_008336404.1 coordinate 100,680, forward strand.
GCACCCTGCCTCACTGTGGAAGGTTGCCCATCAGACACCTGCACAAATGAAAACACTGGTTTCAACCAAAGTGGCCTTTGAGTCCTTAGAAAGTAACCTAGGCAACAGTTATTACCCTGACCCACATGTCAGAGGTGTCACTTAGCAAAGCTTGTGAAAAACTAGTAACAAGTTGCCCAGTTGTGACACCTATAAAAGTGATTTTCAAAGCCAGGTGACGCTAGCGGGTTCATTGGAGTCTTGGCTAGTTTCAGCATCACAGGCAGCTCTGTGCTTGCCTCCAGCCACAGCAACCAGTGCTAAGCTGTCTGCAGCTTGCCACATTAAAATAGTTAGGCTTAATGGCTCACCTGCTTTCTTTCCCCAGGCAGGGCTCACCAGGTTTGGGGGACCCCAGCTGGTAAGGGGCTAGACAGTGGATATATAGTCTTGCTCCCTTTTCCTTTCCCTCTGGGATCCTGGCTGAGGAAGGGGACCGTAAATGAACAGGACAGAGCTTTGGGTGTGGCCCATGCTATTTCCATACTTTGACAATTGTGGTTCCCAGTTATGGTTGGCAGACGTATACCAGCTCTTTCCCAAAGAACAGTAGAGTGTTCATCAGAACTAGATAGTTCTCTGACAGAGAAAAGCAGTTTTTTGCCTGACCTTTTGTGTCTCAATCCCCAAAGGTCCTCCTTGTCTGTCCACCTGTATTAGTTACTTTTCCATTGCTGTGATAGAAACACTGACCAAAGCAACTTATAGAAGGGAGAGTTTATTTGAGCTTAGGATTCCAGAGGAATTATAGTCCATCTTCACAGGGAGGCATGGTGGCAGGGGGTGGCTGGCAAAGGAGAGGAGAGGAAGCTAAGCTCTCACATCTTCAAGCAGGCACAGGGAACGAGAGTAACTCAAGATCCAGCAAGGCTTAAAAACTTTCTAAGCCCACCACCAATGACATGTTTCCTCCAGTATAGCCACACCTTCTAAGACCTCCCAAAACAGCGCCACTAACTGGGGACAAAAGTCCAAATACTTGGAGCCTATGGGGGACATTCTCATTCAAACCATCGTACCACCCCATCCCACTGCTGAGATTCAGTCTCTCAAGAAGAGGGTCTCAATAATATTGCTTAAACCTCAGCAAAATTCTGTGACCTTCACATAGTCCACAGACATTTTTTTCCCCCCTGCTCACCATACCCTGGGAGCACAAGGTTCCGCCCCCACCCTCCCAGCTTCCAACGGACCCCTGCCTTAGGGGACAGTTTTGGCTAATCTCCAGCCAACTTCTAATTCTTCAGGCCTTTTACACAAGTGATAATCTCAATATCACGGGGGAAACGGAGCCAAAGAGGGGCTAGATTCAGATATAATAGATGCAACAAAGCCAAAATATATTGTCTATAAAAAAGAAAGACAGAGAAAAAGGAACATAAAAAAAGAGAGTGAAGGGGGCTGGCAAGATGGCTCAGGGGTAAAGCAGTTGCCAAGCAAACCTCACAACCTTTACATAACTTTGAGTCCTAGAACTTAAGTAAAGATGGAAGGAGAGTCTCACAAAGTTGTCCTCAGCTGTGCATGGTGGCAAATGCCTTTAATCCCAGTACTCAGGAGGCAGAGTCAGGAGGATCTCCTGTGAGTTCCAAACCAGACTAATCTACATAGAAAGTCCCAGGCCAGCCAGGGCTACACAAAAAAACAGTGAGAGAGCAAATTAAGGTTCACAACACAGAAGGGGGAAGTCACTACCAAAACTGAGAAGACAGAAGAAAAAGAAAACTTGTTGAAGGGGCTGGAAAGATGGCTCAGCTGTTAAGAGCACTGACTGCTTTTGCAGAGGACCCAGGTTCAAATCCCAGGACCCACATGATGGCTAACAACCATCCATAACTTCAGTACCAGGAGATCCGATGCCCTCTCCTGGCTTCCTCTGGCATTGCATGACACAGGTGCACTCACATACATGCAGGCAATACACTCATACACATAAAATTAAAATGCTAAATAAAATATCTTTAAAAACATTAAAAAATAAAACTAGATGCAGAACTTTATGCCAATAAGCTTGAAAATTCAATTCACTGAGTGTATCCTTGGATAAAAATGTAACTATCTCCTGCAGAAGACCCGAGTTCGATTTCCAGCACCCACATGGTGGCTACAAACCATCCTTAACTTCAGTTCCAGGGGAATCCGATGCCCTCTTCTGACCTCTGTGGCATTGCACGACACGGGTGCACTCACATACATACAGGCAATGCACTCATACACATTAAATAAAAATAAGAACTTTTATTAAAAAATGTAACTATCGAAACCAACACCCAAAGAAAATGTAAAGTTCTCCAAAATTTAAAAAGCATGAAAGAAATTGAATTAACTGTGGAAATCTATCTAACTCTTTAATCAGGGGCTCTCCAGCTGGTTTCCCTCAGACACTTGAGGGAGGAATTCTGAAGACCTTTCTATTCATGAGATTAACAAAACATTGAATTCAAAGTCAGACCAGAGTAGAAAGTGACACTCACTTAAAAACAAATGCAAAAAGTCTTTAACATTAACAGGAAGTGGCGGGGCTAGGGAGATGGATCAGGGGGCGAAGGCACTACCAGGTAAGCCTGACCCCAGATGTAGGGGCTGGAGAGGTGACTCAGTGGTTAAGAGCACTGGCTGCTCTTGCAAAAGACCTGAGTTCGATTCCCAGCACCCACATAGGCAACTAACAATCCTCTGTAACTCCAGCTCCAGGGGATCCAACGCCCTTTTCTGGCCTCCTGGGGCATTACATGGATGGGCGCGCTTACATACAATGCAGGTAAAATACCCATACGCATGAAGTAAAAATAAATAAAAATCTTAAAAAGGAAAAGAAGAAGTTAAATGTGGTAGTGTGCTTCAGGAGAACAATCTGGAAGCTCCCGGGCCAGCTAGCATGGAGTGCACAGTACAGGACAGAAACAAGGGAATTCCTGCCTTAATGAGATGGAAGGTGAGAACCCACCCCGGAAGCTGTCGTCCTCTGACCTCCACATGTGCAGTATCAGGAGTGTTCCTAGTCATGCTTGCATGCACACAAATAATAAATAAAATATCTTAAAATGAACATGAAGGGTTGGGAGATGGAGCTCAGTTGACAGAGTGTTTACCTAGCATGCACAGGGCCCTGGATTCAATCCCAGGACTACAATTAATCAATTGATTAATGTAAAATTAATTACTCATTAATGTTAAAAATTATAACAGCGCTGGAAATTCCCACAACCAATGAACAAGATAAGAGACCGCAGGTGACTTTGTATCTTCCTAGGAATGTGTTGTGCGTTTGTCATTAGGATGTTCAGGAATGTAATTTGTCACATTAGGAAGTGTTTGGGAAATACATGCTTGATCTGAACTATGCAGAAAAAGCATTTAACCAAGGCTGTCACGCATTCGCTACCAAACTCCTAGCGAACTAGGAAGGAGAGGAATGAAAGGTATTCTGCAAATAGGAACCGACAGCAAATGTCCGGTTTGGTGGCGAACTACTGTCACCACCCTCTCAATCTGCAGGACATCCTCTCTGGGTCACTTTAGCCAAAGAAGAAATGACTGGGGGGGAGGGGGAGGGTGCAGGGCTCCCACGTCTGCGTTTGCCTCGATCACCTTCAGAAAACCCGAGAATCAAAGGATAATAAGACGCTTGCTGGACTTGTGAGCAGGATATGGAAATAAAGTTAACATTTACAATAAGAGAAATCTCGGCACTTTAAAGACAGATAATAAATCTAGCAAAAGTTGTTAAGCTCTGTATGAGAAAATGAATGTGTGATCTGTTGTGGACCTGGCAAGGGCTGCGCTGCTGTGTGTGTTCCTCTTTCTCCTCTGCTATGGATTTTCAACCCAGAGAAGAAACACTAGGGGCCAGTGGGATGGCTCAGTGGGTAAAGGTGCTTGCTACTAAGCCTAAGAGCCTGAATTCAATCCCCAGAACCCACATGGTGCAAGGAGAAAACCCTGCAAACTGTCCTCTGACCACCACACATGCATTGTAGTAAGTAGATAACGCTTCAAGTAGTAAGTAAATAAATGAATGTAAAAATAATCGAAAATGAATGGGGATCATTAACATGTTCTGACATAGACAAATGTCTTATTATAATATTAAGTGGTTGAAAAGCCAGATGCACAGATGCATATTATATGGTACCTTGTATCTGTTTAAGAACACACAGAACATGGGGCTAGAGAGATGGCTCAGCAGTTAAGAGCACTGGCTGCTCTTGCAGAGGACCCTGGTTTGAATCCCGACACCCACATGGTGGCTAACAACCGTCCATAACTCCAGTTCCAGTTCCAATGCCGTCTTCTGACCTCTGGAAGCATTGATGACACGGGTGCATGGCAGGCAATACACTCATACACTAAAATAAAAATAAATAATTTTAAAAAAAGAACACACAGAACAGGATGTATAAGGCTGAGCATACCTCTGTGTGTGTGTGTGTGTGTGTGTGTGTGTGTGTGTATGTGTGTGTGTGAACACACATAGAAAGGTGCTCAGGGCTGTAGTGTACACAAGCAAGAGTGGTGACTGAGATGAGGGGGCAGAACCTGGGATGAATTGTCAGGACGAGTGCTGTTTCTTTGTGTGATCTGCTTGAGTCCACAGCAGTAGGAAAACCTGCACTGAGCACAGGAACAATAGAAACATTGAATGAGCAGAGGAGAAAATGGCCACCAGCATTGCTTGTAAGAGCACAACTCAAGCCAGCCGAATACTAAGCACAGACACATCTAGAGGGACTGACAGAAACAAAGGATGTGGCAGGTTGGCATGGAGAGGCATTCTCAGATGCACAACGAATCACGAATTAGCACGTACCAAACAGCCGTACTGTACAAAAGGAAAGAAATCTTGGGTATGTGGAAAACCCAAGCCGTGGACAGAACTCTTTCTGATCGCATCACAGAGTCTTAGGAGAGCCACATCATTGCTCTAGCCTCAGTTTCTCCATCCTGTAAATCGTGTTTGTTTCCAAGTCTGAACTGAGTTAATGTGTGATCTGTTGTGGACTCAAAACTGTCACCACAGATGACACAAGACAGCAAGATGGTTGTTGCTGTTATTTCCAGTGTTTGAACTGGGAGAGAACTGAAGACCCAAGGCCATAAATGAGCAGTTTGATTTTGTTTTTAATTTTATTTATTATTTCTATTTTATGTATATGAATGTATTGCCTACATGTACATAAGTGCACCCCTGTCGTGCAATGCCTGAGGGGGTCAGAAGAGGGTGTTGGATCCCCTGGAACTGGAGTTACAGATGGTTGTTAGTCACCATGTAGGTGCTAGGAACTGAACCAGGGTCCTCTACAAGAGCAGCCCATACCCCTTGTTTGCTTTTTGAGCCAAGGTCACACTATATAGCCCCAAATAGCCCAGGTATTCACTTAGTAGCCCAGGCTAACCTCAAACTCACAGCAATATTCTCCCCACCCGTGTCTCAGCCTTTCTAGTACAAAGGTTACAGGTATGCACCACCACGCCCAGTCAGGAGAAGGGCACTTTGACGTAGGCTGAACTTTACCAGTGAAATGCTAGTACTTTCTGCTGTCCCCAGCACATACACATAACAATTCCATATGCTGAAGTCCTGAACCCCCATGTGGTGGCCTGTGTGGAGTGGGAGCAGGGCCTCACGGTTGGAGTCACGTCCTCGTAAGAAGAGATACTGGAGAGCTCAGTCACTTGCCACAGTCTGAGGATGCAGAAGACAGGTAGCACCTACACACCAGGTGAAAAGGCCTCCACAGAAGTGGACCAGGTTGGTGCCTAGATCCTGAATGTCAGCCTCCAGGGCCATGAGAAATTCATCACTATGGTGTTTTCTATGGCAGTGGGCAATTGAACAAGCTAGCAAAATTTAAAGACATAGGTAGCAGTAAAGATTGAAGGGGGAGGAGCTGGGAAGACTGCTCTGTCAGGAAGGTGCCTGTTGTATACACACAGTGACCTAAGTTTGATTTCCAGAAGCCACATTTAAAAGAGCTGGGCATGGCAGCCTATACTTGTAATCCCAAAACTCATAATGGAGACAGGAGGATCCCTTAAGATTTCTGACCACCTAACCTAACTAGCACGCTCCAGGTCCCTGCCCTGGAATAAAACGGTGGGTGGCTCCTAAGAAACGATACCTGAAGCTGACCAGGCCTCCACGTGCATGAGCTCCCACATACACATACAGACACACACACACACACACACACACACACACACACACATTAAAATGGGGGCTGGAGAGATGGTTCAGTGGTTAAGAACACTGGTTGTTCTTGCAGAAAACCCAGGTTCGAATCCCAGCACTCACAGGGCAGCTGATAACTGTCCGTAACTCCAGTCCCAGGGGATCTGACAGGTGCACTTACCTACATGCAGGCAATATATGCATACACATAAAAAATTTTTTTAAATGGGGGTGGGCCGCCGCATGCCTGTCCTAGGCACGCTGGACTCCCACTCTGCCCTGTGGAGGTTCTGAAGCAGATGTTCAGCCCTAGCCCAGCCACTCCCCCCCATCCGAAGAAGTTACTCAAGGAGCTCCAAAGTGCCTATGGAGAAGAGCTGGGGAATCAAAATGGCCACTCAGAGCACGTGCAACCCCAAAGATGTTCCCTCCCATCCAGGGGCTTAGGAGCCTAGGGATGGGCAGGAGGTGGGTGAAAAGCATTCTCCTGTCATCTTCCTGAACCTTATGATTTGATACAGTTCCAACATTTCTTCAGCTGAGTGGCAGCTGGGCCTTCAGTTGCATGAAATTGGATGGATAAAAGCAGGAGCAGAGGGCACTGGGACCTTGACTCCCTGTCATTTTGCCACCATCTCTCCCAGAGACGAGCCGGCGTGTTAAGCTGCTGAAGTCAATAACGAGACGGATCAGGAATGAAGGTGGAAAGAGACTGAGACCACCACAAAATCGTTCCTTCCTTGAGAGTCCCGGGATTCTGCCACTGTCTCAGAGAAAGGGGCACCAGAAGGGGGTGGTGCAGCCGTGCAGAGGAGACCCCAGGCTGCTGGTGGTAAAGTCTGAGGGCTCCATCCTATGAGCTGAGCACTTACGAATGCTAGGCCAGGATGCAGCCATGAGCAAGACAGGCAAGTCCCCAGCCCTGGGACAATAATGATAACAATAACACAGGTTGAGGGGCTGGAGAGATGGGTCAGTGGCTAAGAGCACTGGCTGCTCTTGCAGAGGGCTCGGGTTTGATTCCCAGCACCCACATGGCAGCTAACAACTGTCCATAACTCCAGTTCAAGGGGATCAGATGCCCTCTTCTGACCTCCATGGTGCACTTACATACATGTAGGTGATACATTCATACACATAAAAGAAAAATAGTAAATAAAATATTTTTTAAAATACAGGTTGAATGAGCACCCTCATCTGAAAAATCTTAAATCTAAAACACTCAAAAATCTGAAACATTTTAAACATCAATATGACACTTTGAGTGGAAAATTCCACATCTGATCTCATGGGACAGATCACAGTCACAATGGCTATATACATAAAGTTATGCATGAAACATAAATAAATGTCATATTTGGACTTGGGTTCCATGTCTGATTTATCTCTAAATATAGTTACGGAATCATTCCTAAATCCAAAATATCCCAAACATGAAATAGTTCTGGTTTCTGATAAGAGTGCTTCACAGAACAGCTCCATCCTCCTCCTCGTTCTCTGAGAGCTCAACACCACGGTAAATGCACTCAGTGCTTTCTATGGTCGTTGTAGGTGACCAGAGGTGACATTGCTATCTACCTTACTTTACAGGAAAGGCAGAGGCTCAAAGGTGCAAGTCTCCCACAGTGACATGGCCAGTGGCATGGTACAGGTAGGATGTCCCCAGGTCTGTCTGTGCCCAGTCTACCCTCTGACCCACTGCACCCATCATGTGGAATTCTGGTGGCTCAGACAAAAGACCGCAGATGAGAGAGCTTTACAAAGCCGGGGCTGTGGAGGCCATTGGGAAATCTGAGATAATTCCCTTGATACCTATGAAATGGAGACAGCACATTCACTCCTCCCATGGGGGTCATGAGGTTCAAATGAAATGACAGATGGAAAATGCCCTGCACTGCCTGGAACAGACTATCTCCATCATTAACAATGACTATTTATGACAGCCGCCTAGGTAAAAGGTAAAGACTGGGCTTGATCTTCCTACTGTTGGAATCCTTGCATGTTCTCTCCTTTATTCCCTCGCCCCGCCCCCGCCTTACCTCCCCTCCCCGGCTCACCCTCCCGTCTTTCTCCCACCCAGGGTACCTCAGCACCTTCCTTGGTTCTTGGTGCCCCAGGCATGGACAATAACAGTAAAGAAGGGGAGACTTGGGGCCTCCATCTCCTCCCGAGACTGATATTCTAGTAGTCAGAGTGACCATAAACCAAGGAATCCACTAAGGGAAGGAAAGCATTACAAGGTGTGACAAGGCAATGCAAGAAAAAAAATAGGGCACTGTGAGAGAATGATGTTCTGTGAGAAAGATCTTATCACCACGGAGGGCTGGAGGGCCAGCACAATGGAACAGACCCAGCTGGTGTCCCTAGTGACAGCTGGTGGCCTGCCCCCTCCACCACCCCTCCACCCCCATGCTAGCACAGGGAAGCTCCCATAACACGCACGCACGCCCTGCAAGCTCCTGCTGATCTCATAGCACCTGGCTCAGCAGCGCCCCCTCTGACCATGTGTAGGCTGAGCCTGGCCAGTCACAGGCACAGCAGGCCCGACTTGGAGAGTCAGGGCCCCATGGAATGGGACCTGACAACACCTCTCCAACATGTTTCCAGGCCCTGCTTGTTGCTGATTGGTGGGAGGTTGGGGACATCTGACTCAAGTAGACTACCAAATTTGGGCTTGGACCTGAGAGGTTGGCCAGGATTTGAAGAAGAGGGAGACTCTTGGCCACCCTTCAAGCTGAGCACTCCAGGCCCTTCCACTGACACAGCCACAGCTCAGTCCCACAGACAACCCTAGAGCTCAGCAGTTCTATCTCCCCTGGACACTGTCTCCTGCCTCCACTGTGTGACACATGCAACTCCTGTTCTCACGATGTCCTCTGTGTCATTCACTTGGAAAACTCGTCTTCACCCGTCAAACCCCAGAGCCGAGGCCTCCTCCCTGCCTGTTCCCAGTCCGTCTCCTCTTCATGACTTCTGACCCCTGTCATCCAACTCTGATGTCTTGACCATCTCTCCATCCATACTGCTCCATCTGAATGAAGGGAAGCCAGCAAGTCAGTGGAGGTGTTAGTAGCTCTTTACCATTGTTGTCTCCAAATACTTGACAAAAGCAACTGAGATGGTTAGTGCTGGCACTGGACAGAACCTAAACTCACCTGGGAGATGTGCCCCTGGCATGCCTGTGAGGGATTATCTTCGTTCTATTCATTGATGTTGGAAGACCCATCTTAGTTGTTGGCAGGACCATTCCCTTGGCAGGAGATCCTGGACTGTGTACAAGTAGAAAAATCAAGCTGAGCACCAACATGCATCTGTTGCTCTCTGCTTTTGACTGGATATCATGTGACCAGCTGCTTCAAGCTCCTGCCACCTTGACTTCTCTGCCGTGATGGACTGCACCTTTGAGCTCTTATCACTGTATTTTATCCCAGCAATAAGGAAAGAAACTTAAGGATGGACATTTAATCTTGGGTGTCAACTTGCCTGGATCTGGAATTAACCGAAATGTGAAAGACTTTATTGATGAGATTATGTGAAGCCACAAGACCCACCCTAAATGTGGGCATGACCTTCTGGTGGCAGCTCATCTAAAAGGCCATGGTAGAAGGGAGCTTTCTTTGGGCCTATTGCCTTCTCCCTCACTGGCAAGCTCATCTTGTTGCTGTGGCAACTCCTCCACTGATGGTAGAACCAGTGTCTTCAGATTCCAACATAAGCTGTAGACTAGCAGATCTCCAGGAATCCTCCAGGCCTTCAGCACCAGATTGGGACTGCTGAGGCACCCAGCCTCGTGGACTGAGCAACTACCAGATTTTCAGCCTTTCCAGTGTGAGAGCCACTGTTGGACTACTCCAGACTCTATCCTGTAAGCCAATCTAATAAAGTAATATATATTTATATATATATATTTATATATATATTCATTTTATCAGTTCTGGTCCTTTAGAGAACACTGACTAGTACAGATTGGTTTTTTTGGGTTCATGACTTAAGGATACAGTCCATCATGGTGGGAAAGGCATAGCAGCAGGTGTTTGTGTGCGTGCGTTGTGTATGCAGTCAAGAGAGAGATGAATGCTGGTGCTTAACTCTCTTTTTTCTTCCTTTTATTCAATGGTACTTCCTACATTCAGGGTGGGTCTTCCTCCTCAGACCTCTCTGGAAATACCCTCATAGACATTCCCAGAGGTGTGTCTCCTAGGTGACTCAAAATACTAGCAAGTTTCCAGTGAAGATGGGCCATCACAGCTAACCAGGGCTTGAACCATAATCCATCCAGGTGCAGCCATTTACACCCCTGGGTGCAGTTGGCTTTGTGCCCTTGGCACTACCCTGGCTCCATGCCCTATACCCATGAGATGGAGTGCTTCAAAGGGGAGGCAGAGACCTCTCTTCTTTACCTCTAGCCTCATCATTAGCAGGGGTCAATACAGGGTCCAGGAGACAAGATGAGCCACAGAGCCCCCAAGGGGACATCTCACTGTTCTAGGTGTCCCAACCTCATTGCCAGCCTTATGACCATCAAATCTCTGAAAGGCAGAGTGGTGACATGTTTGTACAGACACCACCACACTGTGCCAGCCTGGACCTGTACCCCAAACATGGAGAGCTCACATTGCATTTTATTTTCTTTGAACAAATCAAGTTTCCACTGAAGGCTAGAAGCAGGAAGAGGCCACGTCCAGGCATCAGAGGGAGAAAAACAAATCTCCAAGTCTACAGGTCCTGTCTGTGTCACTCATGGCCACCAGCTTCCTTGGGGATCTCGTAAAGCCCAACTGTGTTCTCAAAACCCCATACTTCTGTCTCTAGCACAAAAGGACCCTGTCCTGTTTTTTTCTTTCTCCCCACATTTCCTTTTCTTCCTGTTTTCGCTCATGCTCACAGAAGTGTCATCTCAGAATGCACCTCTTCCCCCAACCAGGACCTGATCCCTCAGTCCCCAGCCCAGAGGTGGGGCTTCCCAGGGGACCAGTAGGCATTGATGAGAAGGGATGTTCCCAGTTTTCCAGAGAAGAGGAATTTGTTCCAGGTGCAGATTCTTCCTCAGGGGCTGTAGCAGGAGAGAACTTGGGAACAGCCTACAATGAGCAGAGACCTCCACCGGCCCAGCAACCACAGGGAAGGAGGGCTTTAAGCTGAGAGACAGGGAGACACCATGTCGGGGGCCTGAGTCAGTTGGATCCTGCTGCCAGAAGGATAATACCTTAGGGCTCCTGTCTAGACCCAGTGGGGGTGCTGCAATTCAGCCACTGGGATTCAGGAAAAGAGTCTAGGGGCTGAGGTAGGAACTGACAGGAGGAAGCCAGCTACACTGGAGGTGGCATCGGTCCTGCAGGGATATTCTCAGGAACCACAGAGCCCGGAGGGAGTTCTCAGCACCTGTGTGTCTCTGAAGGTCACAGAGAGGCATCAGGCTGTGGAGAGCTCCCTCCCTGGCAGGCGTGGTAACCAGGCTGACTCCTAGGCCTTTTTGTAAATGACTCACCTACAGGGACACACAGAGCTCATTCACACACAGGCCAGGCTTGGAGTTCATAGTCTACGGTCATTCTCTTGACAGTCACAATGGGTTTTGAAGACAAAGCCCTATAGTTGTGTAGAATATGGCCCAGAATGCAGGTTCTTACTGATGGATCCTGAGGCCAACCCCTGTGCCGAGATGGGAGACACGGACAACCATCTTTCTTTTTCTTTTTTCTTTTGTTCTTAAAGTTTTGAGATAAGTCTCATGTATCCCAGGTTAACCTCAAACTCACTATGTAGCCAAAGATAACCTTGAACTCCAAATCTTCCTGTCTCCACCTCCTGAGTGCTAGGGTTACAAACATATACCATCACACCTGGTTTATACAGTGCTGGGGATTGAACCCAGGGTTTCAGGCATATTAAAGAGCTGTCTTGGTCTTTGATAACAATCCACTCTAGAGAAAACTAACTGGAGTCCCACAAGAAACATCTTAATCCCTTCCAAGGACAGTGCTCCCAAATCTATACCAAGGACATTTCCCCGACAACCTAACCACCTCCCCTAGGTTCCAGCTGCTAACGGTCCCTTTATTTCCACCAACACACTGGGCCCAAGCTTCAAATACATGAACCTGCCAGGGCAAAGCCCAGAACCTCTGTCCCTCTGCATCTTTGTCATTAGTGTCCTCATACAGAGAGCAAGGGCCCTGAGAGGTTGGCGTGAGGGGCCCCAGTTCTCTGAAACCTCACCAGAGGCAGAGCCTCTTGGACCAGAGCCACGTGACTACTCAGACACCCTCTCAACAGTGAACAGTGAATTTCTGTGAACAAAGCAAGGATCTGGACTGACAGGTGACCCAGGAGGAGTCCTGTAGGGCCTGAGAGACTGGGGACCCTAATGAATGTGATTACAGAGTTCTCAGGCTGCCCAGCTCCTTCCCAGCCACAGGGGGACAGCACTGATCATGGGATTGGCCAGGATTGTGCTTGGTACAGGTATCTGTCCACACTCTGGGGAATAACCAGCCAGCCTGGGCAAAGGGGTAGAAGAACACCAGAGAAGGAGAAACAAGTGGACTCATGGACAGTGAGCTGTACCTGCCTGCCTGGGTGTAGATCCTACATAGAGAAGAGGACCAGCCACTCAGGGAGAGCTGTTGGGAGAGCCTGTGTAAAGGAGCTAGAGGCCCCCTGAGCTAGCAGCCATCATTAGCCTTGTCTAGAGAGAAGGGAGAGAAGAAGGGAGGGAAGGAGGGAAGGAAAGGGAGGGAGGGAGGGAGGGAAATTGGGAAACAACTCAGCCCACATCCCACAGCTTATGGGGTAGAACTGCGACCCCTAGACCCAACTCTGGTGGCTATTCAACATGTGTTTGTCTGCTCCCTCGTGTGTACAATGTCAGTGCCATGGCTCAGGCTCACTGCAGACCTCAACTGACATTTGAAGTGAACTTAATAAAATCCTGCTTTTGCTGTCAGAATAAAACCTCCCCAAAGCCTATAAGTTGCTCTGATGTTCCCCTGCTGGGTTTTGGATCAAATCTCTCCATGTGCTGAAGGCTGGGATTCAGCTGGAAGAGCTATGGCTTTCTGGTGATTGCTTCTGACATGCTTTTGATTTGTTTCATTTTCCTGACCCTTCCTGGCTGGTGAGGTGCCTGGAAGTAGGGGCTGCTCTCTGTCCTCAGGCTGAAGTTGGGGGGGGGTCTCTCTGCAGAAGGCCACCTCTGGTTACCATGGCTCCCAGCACTCTTACTCCAGGGCCTCACCGCCTCTTCCATATGGGCTCTGCACCCTGGGAACACGGTGTGTTGCCTCCAAATATGCTGGCCTGCTCTGGCTTCCAAGTCTTGGCACAGGCTGTTCCCTCTCCTGGCACACCCTTCCCTCCTCTCTATCTAGAGAAATCCTGAACCTCTCCCAGGGCTGAGGATGGAGGAGAGGAGGGAGTAGAGGTCTGCCCTAATAGGCATTAAGGTCTGCCCTGATAGGCATTAAGTATTTGGGAAGGGAGCGTCCTCAGTGAACCCAGTACAAACCAACATCAATCACAGTAGGCTTTACCAGCCCAATTTACAGGGGCAGGAACCAAGATCCAGGCATGGGACAACCTGCCCAAAGTCACCATAAGGTCAGTGACAGGGCTGGGATAATGAACTGGCCACACACAGACCAGCCTGTTTATCCACACTTGGCCCCAGAGAACGGACACCATGCCTTCCTTCCTGACCCAGGGCAAGGGAACCCCCACTTCCTTCCTTCACCTCTGTTGACCCTGTCCTCACTCCCTTGTCAGTCTCTTCTAGGCCCTCCTCCAGGGAGGAGCTCCTTTCCGTGTCCCCAGGGTCCTGACCTTGTCCTTTGCTCCAACCTTAGGGAACTAAGGTCGGTAGAGCCAGGCTGAGTCAGTGCTGTACCTCACTGTCTGGAGGAAGACAGATGGTCCCACCTAAGGATTCAGCTAGTCCCTGTGTTCACCTGGGGACTTGGCTATGGTGATGAGGTCAGAACATGTCTGCACATGTGAGCTAGAGGCTGGCATGGATGGGGTGGTGTGGGGCACAGTCAGGCTGTACATCAGAAAGGGGCAGTGCAGTAGACTCCCCCTTGGTGTAGAGACTTCCCTTACTGAAAGTTCAGGGTCTTTTCCAAGGTATAGTGAGTGGGGTCTGCACTATACAAGTGGAGGTGACCAAGGCCTCTCCCAGGCTGAGGCTCCAGTCCCAAGATCCCATTGTCTGACCTCTGTGTGTCTCAGGCCAGAACGAGCTTGTGCATCTTCCTAGAGATTCCTACTTTGAAGGCCCTTTAGTCATGTGAGTCTCTGAATGCGCCTGTGATCCAGTCACTCTGCCATGTGTGAGGGAGCCGCTCAGAGTCTTTGATTCAAAGACTCCATCAAGCTGTATTTGATTCCATGAAAGAAGCTCAGTATGAAATTTGGTGCATGGAAGGGACAGAGAGACCAGAAAATCCTCCCTGTGAGAGAAGGAAGGTTCCAGAACTCCCGCAATCTCTATGTCTGCCAGAGGAGGAGGTTGGGCCAAGGGTCTCAATTTCTCTCAACATTAAAATGGGGTCCCAGGAATCCCCAGCCCCATGCCCTTCCTCACTGGCTCATCCATCTTTCCTGCCCATGACCCCACAGACTGAATGAGTCAAAAAGGCCCAGAAACCCCAGAGGACAAGGTCTGCAGGCCCAAGGGACTGGCAACAGCAACTGCTGTTGCACGTGGCTGTGTTCATGACAAGGAACCTCCTGTGTCCTGTCCCCTGCTGATCAGCCTGTGAACAAGAAACAGCTCCCCCACACACACGCACTCACACTTGTTCCTCAACTGTCTTCTTCAAGAATGCCTGCTCTACCCTGGGGCCTCCACCCCTCACCTTCTGATCCACTCTGCTCTTCAGGCTCTGAGTAGGGCTGTCCCACAGGTCCAAATCAGGTTCCCCTGAAAAGAAGTTCGTTCCCTCAGAGGAAAGGTAAGAACAGGTAGGAAGGGGCTGGAATCCTGGTGGAACCTGGTGGCCCTAGGCCCTCCAACACATCCCTGTCACCAGCCCAAGTTCAGTGGCTCCTGAGCAGGAGCTAGGGCCCTGAGGTACCCAAAGTCCACAGATTTGCCCATGGAGAGGCCTCCAGGAAATGCCCCAGCTGGTCTGGCCCCATCTACTCATGTGAGCCACCGGGTCTCTGACCTTAGAGGAAGCCAGGCAGAGGCTACCAGGCTACACAGACCCAGACTGCGACCAGATAGTTCAGCTTGCTGAAGTGGGACTCAGGTGCCATCAGCCCCATCTCCAGGACCCAAGGAATGGCTCCTGTACCATCCCCCCACCATGCCCCACTTGTGGGGGAGCATGCTCCTTACAGTAGGGATCTTGTCTTCCTTGACAAGAGTGGGTAGAACACACTAAAGTGTGGCAGGTGGATGGAGCCGAAGGGAGCTGAGCTGTCCCCTTCAAGGGAGTCAGCTCCCATTCCCCACCGTTAAGTGGAAAGGTTCCCATGGATGTGGCCACAGACAAGAAAGGGGATGTCAGGATGAAACCTCGGGTTACAGATGCAGTCCCATACAAGGGATAGACATCATGGGGGAGGGAGGATCACATAGATTCACTCAGTAGCATTTGTTGAACACCTACTGTATGTCAAGCATCCATCATTCTGGAATGTCAGAAACAAGACAAAGGTCCCTGCCCAAGGGGAGCAGAGGGTACACTGGGGCAACGAGACTATAAAAGGCAGGCATAGAGCAGGACAGAGCTGCAAAATGTCAAAGACTTGGCCAGATCAGAATTAAACACAGTTAAATACAGTGCCACAAAGTCTCATTGAGCAAACAGGCTATGACAGACAAGGACTCCCGTTTACAAGTGAGGGATCTGAGGGTCAGAGAGGATGACTGTCTACCCAAAGTCACAGGCCAAAAGGTTGAGGTGGTGAGATCTGCCCACTTAGAAAGGAGCATCCTTTCACCCCACCCTTTTGTACACCCACCAGGCATGGTTACCTCCATGGATCTCTGTACCCACAACTATAATCTGTTGGCAAGGTAACTATAATCTGTCACAAGGAACTGGAGCCCCCAACTGAGTCTACACGGTGTAGAGCAAAAGCCAGGATTTGAATCCAGCCTGTGGGCATTAAAAACCTCTTGTTAGAGCTGAGCATTGAATGACACCTCCAAGAATCAGGCAGTAGCTGATTTCCATGGCAGCATGATTCACTATGAGAGGATCAAGGAGGGACCTCCTGAGCCTCAGCCACAGATAGGCCTAGCATCTGGGCTCAGAGGCAGCCGCCCTTTGATCCAGGGTCCAGACACAGTCACTCTGATGTGGAACCGTTGCCTTGTGAAGCCAGATCCCATCAGGGGGACAGATCAGAACTGTGCAGCCTCATTACTGATCTGACCTATTTTGTGCTCCCCCTTGCTGGGAGGTGAGGTGGCTGCTATAGTAACGGCACAGACTGAGGGGACAGAAGAGACAGAGACAGCTCCTGGGACAGTTTTCCACCTAAGTGAAGAAAGCTTACAGACCATGCGGGGCCTGCGCTTGGCCTTCCCCCTTCTCACCACAGCCCCTGGGGCCTGGCCTGGCCTAGCCTGGCCTCTCCCTTCCCCTTCCCGTAGCCTCCAACACGTCCTTGTCCAGGATGTTGCTTCTGTCACTCAGTGCTGTCTCCACTGAAGGGATGTGGGAACAGATTGTAGTAATATGTGACTCTTAACTCAGTCATTCATTTCTTCAGCAATGACTTGCAGGACACTTGTCTTGAGGGACCCTGTGCTGGGACCCATTGTGGACAGGGTGGTGTTGAGGCCACCCGGCAGCAGCGTTGAGTTCAAACTGGGAGGTCACTTATAGGATTGCACACCCTCTCTTTGTGGGGCATCTCCCACAGGGCTGAGTCTCCTCAGTGCTGGAGTTTCAGGGACATTCATACCGACAATGCGCCTACTGTGTACAGGTGCCAGCACACTAAGTGTGATTGTCAATCAGGAGAGGGGTCCTGGAGCCAGTCCTCAAAGATCTGGGAGACTAATTCATAGCCACCTGCAGGGGGTCCTGTGGGGATCTGTGACCGGAACTTCTGACCCTGGGTAAGGAGCTGTGGGGACCTAAAGGCCCCAGCGTGGGGACCCATGGGGGCCTAAAGGTCCTGGGTGGGGATCTGTGAGGACCTATAGTCTCTGGGCCCAGTCCTGGTGCTGCACAGCCAGTAAAGTATCTCTCCTCTTTGTCAGACAACCACAGCAGCTGCCCCATGCCTTAAGATCCCATTCCACCTCATTCCATAGTTCCCACCCCAGTGACTGTGATTAGTCAGCCTTTTAGCACTCTAGGGATAGGGTTCACTCACACCAGGGCTTGGGTCTGAGGTCTGTGCCCACTCCATACCCAGCCACAGGGCTCTGTGTGCTGAAATACATAGATCCAGAATATACCCTGAGCATTCCTGTCCTTACTAGCACCCTCTTCCCACCCCACCATCACCCTACCAGTACCCCACTCCACCCCTCCACTCCCCCTTCCGGGCCATGCAGCTCTAGAGGTAGTTACCTAGACCCAAGGAACAGGTCATAGGGCCACAGTGTAGCTGGTGGGTGACTACAGCTCTCCAGAAATGGGCTGACTTTACAGCTGCTGGCTGTTAGAGATGCTGAGCCCCTGGCTCTGGGTCCCTCTGCTGCATCATAGCCTACCATGTACAGAGTCCCCATTCAACTCGTTGTTTCTGCTGCGGCTAGGAGGCAAGAGAACAGCATCACTGAGCCACCCCCACCCACCAGGTTGGAGTACCTCCCTGACCCCTTGAGCTTGGACACATTTGCTGCATGATTTGGGAACAAAAACTTGACCACCTACAAATAGAAAACAGAAAACAAAAGACATTCTTTGTCAGGGGACTGTTCCTGTTCACCCAAGCACACCCTCAATGGCAGGTCTAAGCTGGTCCCTTCCCTGTCTAGGCAGCTGAAACCAGAGGTCAGAGACAGCATGTAAATTTCACAGGTATCCAGTGACTTTCAGAGGTTTCTGAGGATATTCCACTGGAGGAACGAGTCACTGCCTTTCCTGAGTGTTCAGTGAGGGTATTCTAAAAGGACCCAACCTTCTTGCCTGCATGCCTCAAGTGACAAAAAGGAAGCCAGCTCACTCTCATCACACCTGTACTCCACTGTGTTCTGAAGTCCCCTCTATGCCTGTCACCCCTGTCTGTCCTGATTTGCCTGTCTGCCCCCCCCACCCCCCAGCTCCCATCTCTCTCCTATTCTGTGCATCCTCCTAATTCTCTTCTTCCATCAGGGTGATCAGGTCAGGCCACAATGGCTTCTTCTCATCTGTCCCCTAAAGGAGACATTGCCTGTGCTCCAGACCACAGGAGTTGATAGCCAGGCCTGGCGGTATGGGGCAGAGGAAAGCTGCAGGGAGCAGCCTCACCATTTACTGAGTCTGCTGTGAGAGCCAGGGGTTCAGTGGCTGAGAGGGACCTGCAGGGGCTGCTCAGGCCCAGCTCTTTCCTAGCTGTGTGACCTGAGGCAACTTGATTAACCTGTCTGAGAGTCTGCTCCCTCCCCAAGTGAAATGGGGGTAAAGGGGCAGGTCTGGAACAGCAAGAGACATCAGGAAGAACATGGGCAACCACAGCACTGCCAGAGGACATGTCCACACTGACTACTTCATTAAACCTCCTTTAATTCTGAATGTACAACTGAAGCCATTTTGCGCATCTTTCTCTCTGTCCAGTTACCTCTCAAATCACCTACATTACCAACCATTAGCACACAGCAATCTCCAGTGACCTGCAGGTGGAGACTTACAACATTCCTTTGATGGGCCAGCAAGATTGCTCAGTGGGTAAAGGTGCTTGCTGCCAAGACTAATGACCTGAGTTCGATCCCCAGGTCGCATATGGGAGAAGGAGAGAATGGACTCCCGAAGCTTGTTCTTCGACCTCCATATATGTGCCACAGTGCGTGCACACACTCTGAAACAAATGCAATTCTTAAAAAAGAACTTCCCATGAGTAACAGAGCCCCAGACCCCATTACCAGTCCTGTTCCTGCCCCTGGAGTAACCATGATCCTGTATTTTGTTTCTTCTTTCTATATTTTTGAAAGAAAAATATAGACTCCTGATGACTTCAGTTAGAAAGGAGGTATTTATCAAAACACAAGAGGTGCTAAGCATAAAGAAGCAACGGGTAAATTTGGTTCCCTTTCCACAAAGAGATTCAGTTCATTCAATGTCACTGCAGAGAAACTGGCAAGATAAGATGGGGCAGGGAAGCAGATATTTTGACATGTTAGCAGTAAATAGTCCCACTCTGAATAAATGAAGATTTCGGAACAACCTGAATCGAAGGACTTGAATCTATGATTCAGAAGCCTGAATGGCTCATCAGCCCTTGAGAATCTCTGGAGCCTCATTAGCAATCAGAGAAAAAATGAAAACTAACAGGGAGACTCCATCTGCTGGCTGATGGATTCAGGACAGAGTACAGTCAGGGCCTAGGCGGGGTGGGGGGGGAACTCTCCCTCACCTCAGAGTCCCCTGGAAAGGGACGAGTTCTTTGAAACCAATTTGGCACTGTCTTGTAAAGCCTACCACGCAGATCCCTCTCCTGCAGTGGCTCTGCTTCTAAAACATACTCCAGAGAGTGTCTGGTACATGAGCACTGGGAGCCTTGTACAAGATTGTTCACGGTTGCTCATTTGCAATAACACAAGCCTAGCGACTGCCCGATCGATGCTGGTGAATGAGTGAATCTGATTTCCAAATGGACTTATGGGACTCTCCAAACCCAGCCTGTAATGTCAGGTGCCGGCTATGATCTCCTTCCAGGCAGAAGGGGCTCCCTGCACAGGCAAGAAGCCCAGATATAGACCCCTGTGCCCTCACTGTAGAGTTCAGAGCCATCGAACAGCCAGCCATCAGAGAGCCGATTCCTGTTTCTGGGGCCAACAGGAACCCTATGGCTGAAGTCAGGTATCTTATGCATCAAGGAAAGGGCTGAGGAGGCCTGAGGACCCTGCTAGGCCTCCTCTGTTCTTGGGACCAGGCTTGTGGGTGGTTAGCACCCTGTTCTGGTGTTGCTCTCGGCCTGAGTGACATGGTGGGTGGCAGGTGCACCCCTCTCAGAAGCAGAGGTGACACTTCTTCCCCTTGGGGCACCATTGTTTTCCTTCCACAAGCAAGCCCGAGGCCACACCCACTCTCCCACATTTTGAGAAGTATTCATCCTAGGAGGTGGCAGGCTTGGGGACAAGGCCAGATCAGCCACACAGAGTCAGGCCCTTCCAGGCCAGGGTCTGAGGCAGGTGCCAGCTCAGTCTAAGACAGACTGTGGGAAAGGATGCAGGGCTTCTTGCAGACTCTGCTTTGAAGTTATATTTTAGCAAGAGATACTTTGTAGTCAAAAAAAGAAAAAAGAAAAACAAACAAACGAAAAAACAAACATCAAAAACAGGGACTGGGGAGATGGCTTAGTGGGCAGTGCTTGCCACAGGAGCTTGAGGACCTGAGTTCAAATCCCCAGCACCCATGTAAAAAGTGAGGCATGGTGATTCACTTTTGTAATTCCAGTTCCAGGGAGGTAGAGACAAGAGACTCCCTGGAGCTCAGTGGCCAGACAATCCAGCTAAATTAGTGGGCTCCAGGTCCAGTGAGAGACCCTGTCTCAAAAACTAAGGAAGAGAATAACAGAAAGACATTTGACATTGACCTCTAGCCTCTACATACACATACATACACACACATACATATACAAACATATATAAATCATAAATTATAAAGAAATGGGGCTGGAGAAATGGCTTAGCAATTAAGAGCACTGGCTGCTCTTGCAGAAGACCTGGGTTCGATTCCCAGGTAGTCCTACATGGTAGTTAACAACCACTTGTAACTCCAGTGGGCATTGCATGACATGAGTGCACTTACATACATACTCATACACGTAAAATAAAAATAATAAATAAAATATTTTAAAAATAAAGAAACATAAAAAATGAAGAAAGCCAGAACCCCAACCCCTCTGGGTTGCATAATCCAAGCATAAGAATATATAGGGGCAAAATTAGCAATCTGTCCAGTTTTTGTTTGTTTTCTCTGTTTTATAAGCATTTTCCCAACATGAATTACTTGAAGTTTTCTTATTTAGTGGTCAACAATGGTCTACCTTGTTTTTGTCCTGTCATCATCATATCCACCCCTACGGTCAGGCCATAAATATTGTTCCACTGGGGTGGCCTACCGTGCACTTAAACCTTGAGCTCTATCTATAGGAATGACTTTTACAAAATGGGCAAAATCTAGACTAAGGACTTTTGCTTAACCTTGTAACCAAGAGGCTAATGTAAGCAAGCTCACTGAGTCATATGCTCTTGTGACTTGGACACCTAATCTTGATCCCTGGAACCTCAAGGTAACTCTCCACACAAGATAGTAAATGAATGTGTGCTTAATAATTGACAAATTGATGCACTGAACATAACATGCCCATATTCATTTCTTCATTGAAAACAACGAAGGTTGGGAAGCAAGCTTGACGTTGTATGTATGAAATATTTTCTCTAGAGATGAAAGCCCAAGATTGTCTGATAAGGGAGGATCCAAGCTTGTAGTTCCCCAAGTTGATACTGAAGAAATGGTTTTGAATAAAAGCATTTGTGGGCCTGGCTCAGCAGCAGAGTTCCAGAAGACCTCAGGACAAATGGGTGTCCTCCAAGTGTGGACGCACTCTTACAACTAAAGTTAAGAGTCAGACTGTTTATTCAGGTATAACTATAATGTTGGCATAGTAACACTGCACTGTGGTGCCTCATGTGCAGAAGAGATTCTTTACTCTGAAAAAACTTATATCAGCAGCCTGAGAAGTGTTAAGGAATAAAGGGAACATGGACTGTCTCAGCCATGCATTGTAAGTTGTATGACAGCAAGCTTCCGCCAGAGCACTAACTCATGGATAGGCACCTGGAAAAGTCTCGAAGACAAAGGGAGCTAGTGGATGGGATGTTCTCAGTCATATACAAGGGTAAGTGATGTGACAAGCACAAGGCTTTCTTGCAGCTTGGACCAGTGTGCTTTAATAATTATTTGCTTTTTAAATCTTCTTTACCAGGCCCAACCTGCAAGGAACTGCGTTTAAACTTTCATTTTTGTCTTTCCAATTTCACCATGTAACTCTCTTTATCTCCTGATCTTTATCTCTCTTGTGTGAATGAATGCCAATTAATGAATTTACTTAAAGGAACTAGAACTAAGGCATCACCAAAGCAAGTTTGTGAGTCTTAAAATAGCATTCAGAAATATTTTCCCTGGTATCCCAACCATGGGACACTTAATTCAGAATCTTGGGAAAGAATTGGTGAATATTTAGGGTACTGCTTAGAAATAATTCAAGTGAAGCATTTAACTCTTTGGAACCTAATTACAGTAGATATGAGCTTTATCAAGAGAAAACCGGTGTGCTTCCAGAAGAATTATGTCTTGTAGAACCTCATGGACTTTCTCCACCTATTTCCCCTGCCTTCCACGGAACTCCCTTTCCTGGGGCAAAAGGCAATGGAAGAAACTAATTTAGAAAAGTATTATACCTGGTTTTGCAGTTAGTAGGTTGAAAATGTTGGCTCTTTCTGCCCTGCATCTCCAAGTCTGTCTCTCTCTGAGACTCAAAAATCTTTTACTGTCTTTGTTTCTCTGTCATCATGCTGATTTTTAATTCATTTTCCATTGATAATGACATGGATAGTCTAAAGAGAGTAAGCATTCAGATAATTGTATTTTTTCCAAGTTCTTTAAGATGCTACTGTTTTCTGTGTTCTGAATTCTCTAAATATGAGTGTTTAATCCAAGATTACATGTGGTAAATTATAGCATTGCTTTTCTAAAGCAGACAGCCAGGAGGGATGAGAGTCAGGAAAATTCAGGTCGTGTCTGTGAGATAAGAAACTAAATCTGGCAAGACCTTTCTCCTCATCGTCTCTCAGAAGGGGAGAAATAAAGTTCTAGAGAGCAAAACAAGGGAAATTCGGACATAGGGGCAACAAGACACCCCTATCCTGTGTTTGGCCTCTATCTCAAAGAAAAAGAAGTCTGATTTTCTGCACTAAAGTTGGCCTGAAGCTTAACTGGAGAATAAAAATAGCCTCTATAAAGTATCCTTTCTAGAGGAGAGAAGGATACTTTAGGGGCTTTTTTCCCACTTAAAGACACAAACTAATTGTGGGTAAAAGTCTTCAAGTGTCTCATCACATCAAATATAGCCAGGGAGAAACTCAAGTTAGGTGATAGTAAAGTCAGATAATTTTGTTGGCCTGATTCTCCTTGATTATGAGAGTTAATTGCCATGTACTCCTGAACTTATAAAAATTTAGAATTAACCAAGAATAACCCCTCAAAATCAAGTATTCTGACTTTTGTCACTTCTCATTCCAAATGCAAGACCCAGTTTTAAAAGATTCAGTTTTAAAAGAAGCTAATGCTTTTTCTGAATATTAAAAAATTGTCATGTACTGTTTGAACTCAGAGGAGAAGTGGGCTCTGAAGATGGAATTTGGCCCTCTCACTTTGGACCCAAGCATGTTTATCTCAAAATGTCTTCTGAACACTCGTGAGACAGGCTTAGTCCCTGACTCAGAAACCAAGAGGAAGACAAAAATAGTTCTATAATAAAAACATTATGCCCTTAAAACAGCTAAGGGTTATAATAATACCAACAGAAATCATTATCACTTACTTTGTAATATAAATATTTTATAGTAAAATTAGTTTAAGGGATCTCTATCTTGACACTCCCTAAAAATAATAAGAGGCAAGTCAGTTCCTTTCTTAGGCCTAAGATAATAGAGAATTTACTAGGATTTTATAAGTGATAAATTTTAAAATCCCCACAAAATTATGGGAGTTACCCATAGGCTTGCCACACCTTAAAGCACCAAGTGGCAAGCCAGTTCCTTGTTTAGGCCTAAGATAATATAGAATTCGATTTGTATTTTAGATATAATAGAAAATTTTTAAAATCCCTATAAACATATTGAAACCAATTTTTAAATGTTTTTGTTTAATCCTAGGTAATTCGAATTGGATTATTAAAAAGTTTTTGTTTGCCAAATGTTATTGATTTAGATTATTCTGGTCAAATTTGTATTATGGTTTATTTTCATCTACTCTTAAAAAATTCTCGCTTTAATTTGACGTAATTGGTTTGTTCACTTTTGTAAAATCAAACATTAGTTTGTCATTAGAAACTTATGAAAGAGTAGACATTATATGCTATTGGAAAAGGCCTCACAACCGATGGTGTATTTATTTATTTATTAATGCTATTTATGTCTCATGGTACTTAAATAATTAGTAAATAAGAGAAAACAATGGGAAGTTGTAAGAATGGGAATATTTTGATAAAGAAATATTTAGGTATGAAAATTAAAATGGCTGGATGTTTCCAGAATGGAAAAGAGATCTAAAAGCCTTTCTGTATGTTATAAAGGTTTAAGTAAGGTATTTAGATGTGTAAAAGATGAGACTTAAAGGTTATATGTCTAATCTTAAAATTTTCAAAGCAAAGCTTTGAGCAACTCTCTATTTAAATCAATAGAGTTATTGATCTAATCTTGTTATTGTAAGAATTGGCTTAAAGGGAGATGGAAAGATGGCTCAGAGGTTAGAAGCACTGACTGCTCTTGTAGAGGACCCAAGTTCAATTCCAAGCCCCCACATTGTAGCTAACAACTGTCCATAACTCCAGTTCCAGGGGAATTCAACAACCTCTTCTGACCTCTGGATTCATTGCATAACACAGGTGCACTTACATAAATGCAGGAAATACACCAATACATATACAATAAAAATAAATAAACTATTTTAAAAAACAATTGGCATGAGTGGAGAGATGGCTCGGCAGCTAAGAGCACTGGCTGCTCTTGCAGAGAGCCCAGGTTCAATTTCCAGCACCCACACAGCAGCTAACAACTATCTGTAATTCCAGTTCCAGGGGATCCAACATCTTTTTCTAACCTCTGTGAGCATTTCATGACATGAGTGCACTTATACATATGCAGGCAATACACTCATACACATAAAATAAAAATAAACTATTTTTTTTAAAAAAATTGACTTGGGGCTGGGCGTGGTGGCACATGCCTTTAATACCAGCACTCAGGAGGCAGAGGCAGGTGGATCTCTGTGAGTTCAAGGCCAGCCTGCTCTACATAGTGAGTTCCAGGACAGCTGGGTTACAGAGAGACCCTGTCTCAAAAAGACAAAAATAAAAGAATTGACTTGGGGCTGGAGA
>NW_008336404.1:126369-128785 GCF_000622305.1 Nannospalax galili
GACTTAAAAATAAAATATATGTCTGATCAAAGTTTATTTGAGGGAATTCAGTTTTGGCTAAATATTACACAATTCTTAAAAAATACCAGAATATTATGTTCTAGTTTATTTTTCCATTGCAGTGACAAAGTACACTGATCAATACCAGCTTGGGAGAAAAGGATTTATTTGACTTACATCTCCTGGGACACAGCTCATCAGGGAGCCCAAGGTAGGAACTCAAGGCAGGAACCTGGATGCAGGAGCTGATTACTGATTACTGACATGCTCCACTGGCTCATGTTCAACCTGCTTTCTTAAATAATACAGGACCATCTGCCCCAGTGGTGGCACCACCCACAGTGGGTTGGACCCTCCCACATCACTCAATAATCAAGAAAATGCCTCACAGACATGGCCACAGGCCTGTCTAATGGAGGAAATTTACCAGTTGAGGCTCCCTCAACCCAAGTGTCAAGATGACAACTAGAGCTATTCAGCACAATTGACCCTTGTCAACTTGACACACAAACACATCATTATCATTATTAAACCATAACCTTTCCATTTCTTATCCCCAAGATATGATGTTAACAATATCACAACCCAAGACAGTACAATCTTAAATGTCCCATAGTTCTTAAAAAATCCAAACACTTAAAAGTTTTTGTAATTATTTGTTTAATAACCATATAATTAGAAGAAGCATTTCATTACAACAGCATTGACATATTCAATAAAAGTTTCTAGAGCTAAGGTGCATCTCTTCCAAAATTGGCTGTAAATTTTTAGGTATATAGTTGAATTAATACAGTTATACAATATTATACTCTGTCTAAACCCTATAAGACATAAAATTAAGTGAGGTTTTAAACTTTAAAAAAGATCTCCATTTCATTATTAAAATAAAGATTCATACAGAAAAATTCATTGTTTTTGAAAAAGGAAAAGTTTATTTTGGCTTACAATTCAAGGGGTACAGTCCATCAAGGCAGGGAAGGCACAGTGATAGAGCTAGAGGTGTCTGGTCCCATTGCTTCTGCCGTCAAGAAGGAACAGAATGCTCACTTTGCTTTCTCCTTTTTACTCAGTCCAGGACCCCAACTGATGAGGTGGTGTTGCCATTTAGGGTGTGTTTTTCCATCTCAGTTAAACCGATCTAGAAACTCCTTCACAGACAAACCAGAGACTTTTCTCTTCGGTGGTTGTAGGCCCCACTACTTGCTTTGTGAAAGACAAGCAATCACGTTGACCAGGTGATTTTCCATGCCACTGTTATATTCTACTTAGAATTTCCCTGAAAAGTCATGTTGTATGGGAGACTTTTCCTGAGAAGATGCAGCACACACACACACACACACACACACACACACACACATGCACACACACACACACCTATTCATTCTAGAAAAAGAAACCAGGGAAGACCAAAGTCCAACTTGGTGAATCAGTGAATTTATAGGGGTTTCTTACAGTAGTGCAGATGATTTCAGAAGGGATGTCTCAAAAATAGTTGCATCCCTGAAAAGCCCACCCCAGCACAGGTAATGAATAGGAAAAGCCAGAACCCTGGAGCTCTAAGCTGCAACCTGGGAGCTCTAAGCTGCAGCTGGGGAGCTCTCTCCAGTTGTGTGCTGGGTCACTATTTGGGAATCCCTTTGGCCACCCTGGCCAACAACTCAAAAGAAGGTATCGCTTGTCTGGCATTGTTACTTGTTATGTAGCCTTTAGCTATACTTGTGGACTCTTATGAAGTTATGTTGGCCCATTTAATTTCTTGTTATACTTTCCTTTTGGGTGTTTAAGGCCATACAGTTGGTCCAGATAAACTGATTTATTTTTACTCTTAAGGTCGTTTGAGGATCTGTTCCTCAGGGGTCACATGAGCTTGGGAGGAGCCCCTGGCTCCTTTCTTTTACCAGTTCCACCTATGTGAAGATAAGTCAAAGGTCCTACTTGACCATGGCTGGCTTCACTTGGAAGCATAGAGGAAGTGATTCCTCTGTGTTGACCCTCCTCTTTATAGACTGGACCCTGGTTCAAGTCCATCTGGTGGGGTCTCCTTGGCCTCCTTGATCAAGAGGACAGGTGACCCACCACAATTGTAGGATATTTTGAGAGATGCTTATAGTCCCCTGGTACTAGTTGACCTAGAAGGGCAAGGAGCAAAAAGTGTCCTTTATGTCCCTCTGACCAAATTATTATACACCTCAAAGTATGTCTGTTAAACACCCAAGAAGGTTAGTTCCACCAGTCTGGTATTTTTAATTACTGTGTGTCATGTAGATAAATCTTGGGCAAAGACCAGTTGTTCTCAGATAAACCTTACCTAGACATATATTTCTTGATCTGTTGTGTATAATTTGTCAGTTGGTTGTAGGAGTACTATGGTTCTCTCTGGTTTTCAAAACTAGATAGGCATTGTTTATCTCTCACA
>NW_008336404.1:130024-130603 GCF_000622305.1 Nannospalax galili
TTAAGACAGGGTCTCCCTGTAGCCCCAGCTGTCCTGGAACTTGCTATGTAGACCAGGCTGGCCTTGAACTCACAGAGATCCACCTGCCTCTGCCTCCTGAGTGCTGGGAGTAAAGGTGTGCGCCACCACGCTGGGCTGAACTTTCTAAGGAGAGTAGGCAAACTGATTGGCCATATGTATTTATAAATAAAGTTTTATTGGCACATAGCCATCCCCACTTGTTCATGTATTATCTATGACTGCTTTTGTGCTAAAAGGCAGTGGCACAGTGGAGGTAGAGCTGTTCATGTGACCTGCAAAGCTAACCTTACAATTTGGCCTTTAAAAAAAAAAAAGTTTGCTACTCCAGCTTTCAGTATTATCTCTTTGTTTTGTACGTTTAGTGTTTTTACTGTGATGTGCCATGGAGAGTTTCTTTTCTGGTCCTGTCTGTTTGGTGTTGTATTTGCATCTTGTATTTTTATAGATATGTCTTTCTTTAATTTGGGGAAATTTTCTTACACGATTCTGTTGAAGATCTGGTCCATGCCATTATCTTGAGATTCTTCTCCTTCCTGTATACCTATGATTTATGTTTTT
>NW_008336404.1:132026-160414 GCF_000622305.1 Nannospalax galili
TTTGGTTTTACATGTTGTTTTTTCTCTGTGATTTTGATATGTGAATTTCTTTTGTAGTTTCTGATTCTTGTGTGAGACTCAAGCCTTCAAGTTTAGGTCTGCTTCTTTTTGTAAACTTTATGTGCCTCTGTGGTTTACTTTTGGGGTGTGAAAAGCTGGTTCTTCTAAGCTTCTGGTTCTCTCTTTTGATTTTATATTGGAGTGGCCAGATTGCTTTTGTCTTCAGGAGTTCCCACAGAGGTCCAAATCAGATGAGGATCAGATGCTCTCAGGGTTTCTCCTAAAGCCTGGATCCCTCTATGAAAGATGTTGTCTTCAGGGATTTTGGGGTTAGACTGGCCTGGGAGCAGGGCTCAGGAAAGATGCTGCTCTAGGGCAGCTGGTGGCCATGCCACCAAGAGATGCAAAGGCAGATGGGGTGGAAAGAGGCCCCAAGGCCTCCTGGGGACTGCACTGAGGAGTTGGGTTGGTTGGTCTGGATGCAAAGGATCAAGATGCTCCAGCGTCCCAGAAAGAGCCTGGGTTCAGGAAAAATGCTGGCCTAGGGCAGCTGGTGGCCATGCCACCAAGAGATGCAAAGGCAGATGGGGTGGAAAGAGGCCCCAAGGCCTCCTGGGGACTGCACTGAGGAGTTGGGTTGGTTGGTCTGGATGCAAAGGATCAAGATGCTCCAGCGTCCCAGAAAGAGCCTGGTGGGTAGTGCAGGCCCAGGGAAGCAGAGGAAGTTGAGGGCGGGGTCAGGCCCAGAAGCAGTGTTCCTGGGGCCCAGAGAAGGCACTCCATTGGTCTGGATGAAAAGGATCAGGAAGTAGTATTGGTTCCCCAGGTTTCTGGGGCCCCAATACAAGGAATGGGGCAGGGCCCAAACTCGGAGGAGAGAAAGGTGGCGGAGATGGGAGGGTGAATCAACACTCCAAAGTTTTAAGTCTCTTGAAAGACTCCTAACTGTGGGCTCCTGTAAATCCCAAAACAAGTACTGTCTTATTTCAAAAGGGAAGAATTGGGCACACCTAAGCAAAACCTATGTCCAGCAAAGTAGCTCAAGGCTGGACAGCTGGGATTCACTCAGGATCTTTTGGGCTCTAAAGGGTTTTGGCAGCTCCACTTTTCAGACACTGCTGTCCACAGCACACACAGCTCATCTCACAGTCCCAGGCCAGCTCCATTCCACACCTGCTGCTGACCTTAGTGGTCATCCCATGGTCCTGGCATATCCAAAGAGCTGGGTTCTTCACTGAAACTGAGACTTCACCTTTACCAATGGCCTCTTCTGGCCTCTTGGGGTGCAAAGCTTCAGATTCTCTTCATGATCCCTTCAATCCTGGGGTCTTCATTGCAACTGAAGCTGAGCTTTCACCAATGGCCTTTCCTGGCCTCTCAGGGTATCAAGCTTCAGCTGCTCTCTGTGACCCCTTCACAATGTCAACACCAGAACCATGCAGGAAACTCTTACATATTACAAAATCCTGCTTCCAGCTTGAGATGGTGCCTCAGGTCCCCTCTGGACCATAGCTTCTGTATGCTGACCTTGAGGAAATACTTCCCAGAAGACTTTGCCACAGTGATGCTGGTCTCGTTACCTAAAACTGATTTGTCAGCCCCAGCTAACCAACATCAATTGTCCCAGTAAAACAATGGTTTCACTTCAGTGGTTCTGGTCTCTTCTTAATCACAGCTAATTCTTTAGCCCCAGCCAACCAGAACCCACAGATTATCAATTCAAGATCTCACACAAGCAGCCCTGATAGTCTCCATTTCCTTTTGAAGTTTCACAAGCAAGGCCTTCATCGTCCACAACTCTTTCAGCATAACTGTTCCAAACTCCACAGCAACAAACTCTAAGCACTCAATGGCTTTTCCAGCCCAAAGTTCCAAACAGTACCAAACACTTTCATAACCCTCACCCAAAACACCAAGGTCAGGTCTGTCACAGCAATACCCCACAATCCTGGTACCAATTTCTGTTCTAGTTTGTTTATCCATTGAGGTGACAAAATACACTGACCAATACCAACATGAGGAGGAAAGGGTTTATGTGGCTTACATCTCCCAGGTCACAGTTCATCAGGGAGCCCATGGTAGGAACTCAGGGCAGGAACCTGGAAATAGGAGCTGAAGCACAGGCCATGGAAGAATGCTACTTATTGGCTTGCTCCTCTGGTCCGTGCTCAGCTTGCTCTCTTAAACAATACAGGACTACCTGCCCAGGTGTGGCACCACCCACCGTGGGCTGGGCCTTCCCACATCACTCAGCAACCAAGAAAATGCCCCATGCACATGGGCACAGGCCAGTCCAACGGAGGAAATTCCCCAGTCGAGGCTCCCTCCACCCAGGTGTGTCAACTTGACAACCAAAGTTATCCAACACAGTTATAACTGAGTTTTTTAGGTGTTTAGTAAGCATACCTGAAGTTTTCTCTCCTGCCATAGTGCCCCAAAACTTCCATATTATTGTTATTGATTTAAAAGTTTGCATCTTTAAGGATTTACAATTTCTGTACCTGCTTTCAATAATTATGCGTGTACATCTAATTTTTAAGTGGAAAATCTTCACTCAAGCCATGACCAATAGCTCCACCTTCTGTCAATACTGGGTGAATAATGCAATACACCTTATTAGAAATAATTTTCATATATTTATATATTTTATTATATGGATGATATCTTATTAGCCTTTACTACAGCTATAAATCTAATTGTTTTGAAAGATTTACAAGCTTTATCCCCAAACTGTATTTACAGCTAGTCCAAAACAAAATTTGGCAAAATGTTCATTTAACTATTTTGGATATATTGTCACTGATCTTTTTATTAAGCCTCAAAAATAATTGTGTCTGTTCCCCAAAAGATAACATTAAATTCTTCTCAACAACTTTTAGGATTTCAGTTGACTTTAACATTCCCTTGGAATTCCTAATTTGACTTTTTCTTCTCTTAAAGACACTAATTTAAATTGATCCTGCCACATTGTGGAACCTCTCTAACTCTTCTTCTATTACAGCAATCACTGCTAGAAGCTGAATTTAAAAGGAAAACAACTTTCTCATATGCAATTAGATTTACTTATTTGTTTTTAAAACTTCCTTTTTCCCTTGCAGCAATGACTAGACAATTAACTCCCTCTTTAAGAATTTTAGAATGTTTATTTCTACCTAATACATCCAAAGGAAAAATATTTTCACTACAAATCAACAAAGAATTAATTACTCTTATTCAACAGGGCTAAACCAAATCCATCTATGTTACTGGCCAAGATCTTTATTATTTATCCTTCCATATCTCCAAATAATTGCAACTTGCTTTTACAGACCACAGAAACATGGCAAATAACTCTTGCTGATCTTTTAGGACAAAACTCTTTTCATTTCCATGTGGAATTTCATTACTTCCTATATAAATACTTTCTTCCACAAATATATATCCCATTCCTAACACACTATCTTTTCAGATGGAGATCATAAATCAGGCAAAGAACCATTACATAGTGCTAGAATATGGCACTCTCCTTTAACCCCAAGAATAAATACCATCCAGACAGCAGGGCTTTTAGCTGCCATGTCTGTGGTTCAAGAAATTCCCTAACTAAGCTTTCAGCTTTCTAACCTACTTGTCCCAGCCATCCCGCTATTGTTTTGAGCCTCCTTGGATTACTCCTCAGTCCTTTCTTATTATCAATATTTACTTCCATTTAAAGCCTCCTTCACTGACAAACATCCCATTTTTGTTTCAAAGCATTTGCTCCCATATAGAATTACATTCACAGAAGGAACTCATCATACTGTCTACTTGTCTTTTCAATAATCATAGGTACTAACTCAACAAATTATGCAATCCTGTCCTGACTGGTAATAGTTGGACACCATCATCTCAAGATCATCAAACCGCAAGTATGTGTCCTAATGTACTTTAGCAAATGAAAGTAACTTGCATAAATTACTTTTGTCATTTTAAACTGGCCCATGCATATGTTAATACTTTCGAAAACTTTATTTTTGCTACTGCTCCAACACAAAAATCTGTTTTATCTGTTTAAAGCACTAACTACAAATCAATACAAACAGTGGTTCTTCTTATGTATCTAAAGTGTGTTATCTCTTTTTGCCAATTTTGCCATTTTTGTGTCAAATGACAGTCCCTATATTACTCCAAATACTAATTCATTTCTTTTTTATATATTTTATTTATTAGTTTTATTTTATGTGTATGCATGTATTGCCTGCATGTTGGTAAGTGCACCCGTGTTGTGCAGTGCCCGTGGAGGACAGAAGGGGCTGTCAGATCCCCTGGAACTAGAGTTATGGACAGTTGTTAGCTGCCATGTGGATGCAAGGATTCAAACCTGGGTCTTCTGCAAGAACATTCAGTGTCTTTAACCTCTGAGCCATCTCTCCAGTCCCTACTAACTCATTTCTTACTAAAAAAATTTAATACATAAACAAAAATGGGGAATTAATAACTGCTAAGGACAAATTATCTTTAATTTGAATTTAAGGACTTAAAATCTTTTAAAAACAACTTACACTTTACCATTTTTAAATTGTTCCTCCCACTTTTTCCCCCTAGTATCTACTGGTAAAGCATCTTAAAAAGTAAGTTTTATCAAAACCCGTGGTTTTATATAAACTAAGTTAAGTTACAGGTCAACTAACGACTAGGTCCTCTTTCTCTCAATTGGAGTCGAGATTCTGCGTTTGTGCTCTCTCCTTTGGCCTCCTGAACTGCAGCATGACTGGTAAAACCACACCGGAAAATTACAACCTGGCAAGAGAGACCTTTTCCTGAATTTCAACTGCATGAATAATTATCCTACTCATGTGCCTTCTCCTCCAATGCTGCCCTGCTCGTGCCACCTACACCAGAGACCCGGCACCACACCCTATCTAGCCCACTGCCTGTGACCAGCCCACTACCAGTGACCACCCATGGATATATTTCTTCATTTGTAAAACAAAGAAACAGTGTCAGTTCCCGCCTCCCTCTGGCTTAGGGGCTGAGAACTCAGGGGACCCACCTGAGAATGCCTGGATCCTGCCCCCATGTGGTGAAAAGAGTTATGCAATTTGGGAGTCTTTTAGATAGACTCACTGAAGGGGTACTCCAATTGCCTCACCCTGCGTCCCTGTTCGGCATGGAAGAAGCTGGACCAGTCTGGATCCTGATTCCGTATTGGCAATTTGGGCAACCTCTTCAGAGGATGGTGTGACAGGAATAGGAGGTAGGAACTGGTGAGGCAGTTAGGGCAAAAAGACTCCAAAGAAAAGTAGCTAGTTTCTTGGCTAAAAAATCAAAATGTCCTTAGACCTCTTGGCAACATAGTCTGTACCAGAGGCCAAAAATGTCAAAAGTATTTGGGAGCTCTAATCTAATCCCTAAAAGATTTTAGGGTTACCTCTTCAGAGGGGGAAATGTTAACCTGGCAAAAAGCCCCATAAAAGAGAAGAGTACATGAAGTTCTCAAGAAAAACTGACGGGGAGATATGGGAGGAGTTGGAGAGGAGGGAGTGGGCATGGATTTGATCCAAACACCTGGGGAGGAGTTGGAGGGGAGTGAGTGGGCATGGATTTGATCAGAACACCTTATATGCATGTATGAAATTCTCAATAAGGTTTTTTTAAAAAATAAAAAACAAACAAGAACTGTAAAAATGGCTTTTACAAAATGGACAGAATCTGTACTAAGGGCTTTTGCTTAACCTTATACCCTAAAAGCTACTGTAAGCAAGCTCACTGCGTCATGTGCTCCTGTGACCTGGGCACCTGACCTCAATCCCTGAAACCTTAATTTGCTCTCCACCCAAGGTAGTGAATGAGTGTGAATGTGCTTGAAAATTAACAGAGCAAAGTGCTGAACGCAGCATATTCATATTCATATTTTCATTGAAAACAATGCAAATTGAGACGAATACTTGCCATTGTGTATTTGAGACGTTTTAGGCATAGTGAGGAAAGAGCAAGGTCATCTGATAAGAAAGGATCCAAGCTTGTAGTTCCCCAGGTTGATGCTGAAGAAATGGTTCTGAATAAAAGTACGTATGGGCCTGACTCAGCAGTGCCATTCCAGAGACATCAGGAGGAATGGGTGTCCTAACTAAAGTCAAGAGTCAGACTGTTTATTCAGGTATAACTGTAATGTTGGCATAGTAACGCCACATCTGGTTATTTTCCGAAGGCAGGTCTCTTCAGAGGTCTGATCACCCTGACCTTTGACTGAGCTGCCTCTCCCTCTTTTCCTCCCTCCCCCCACTCTTGGGAAACACGATGAAAAAATTGATAGGTTGAGATAGCTAAGCTAGTATTTATCTCTAGGCACTTAAAAAAAGCAACATAATTACTGGAGTCTCATTAAGTTTAATTTGAAGCCAATCTCACATTTAGTGAGCGGTAGACGGGGTGCTGAGTGGGATGGAGATAGGCTGGTTGTTTAGAATCACAGCAGTAATCATGACCGGGCTAGGTGGGAAAACCTGGGTCCTCCCAGAATGGGGCACTTTTGCAGGTGGGGAGTTGCACTTTAGTGTCAGCTTGACACACCTGGGTTGAGGGAGCCTCAATTGGGGAATTGCCTCCATAGGACTGGCCTGTGGCCATATCTGAAGGGCATCTTCTTGATTGTTGAGTGATGTGGGAGGGCCCAGCCCACTGTAGGTGGTGCCACCCCTGGGAAGGTGGGCCTGTGTTGTATAAGAAAGCAGGCTGAGCAGGGCTGGGAGGAGCAAGCCAGTAAGCAGTGTTCCTCCATAGCCTGTGCTCCAGCTCCTGCCTCCAGGTTCTTGCCCTCAGTTCCTACCTCAGGCTCCCTGGTGAACCTGGGAGACATAAGCTGAATAAACCCTTTCCTCCCCAAGTTGGTAGTGGTCAGTGTATTTTGTCACAGCAATGGAGAATCAAACTAGAACAGGAGTCTAAGTGCCAAAGACCCTGCCAGTGACCCCTGGCCTTCTGCCCTCCCTTGTGCTGGGCAGCAGCTTCCTACAGACTCAACACCTCAGGGTTACCACCTTCCCAGATACCAGAGGTACTGTTCAGTGTCCTGAAACATGGTCAGCCAGGAGTCCAGGAGCTCAACACCCAGGGAGCCCTCATCAAGAGGGACAGTGGAGAGTGGGGAACACCTAGACCTTCCCACACACATCCAGACCATACTGCACAGTCTTCTGGGTGGTCCCAGCAAAAGAGCAGGACCACCATCTTGGGATCCAGCCTTGTCAGTCTTTCTTTCCTGCCTGATGCTTCCTGGGGTCGCCACCTAGGGAAACTCTCTGCCAATGAAAAAGTACACATTAGACCGCACCCGGACACTGTAGACCAGCAGCATGTGGGCAGAGGGGAGTGGAGGGTCTGAGGGATGTTCAGGAGAGGAACCAGAAGTACTTTCTGGGGCAGGATAAAGAGAGAGGAGGGAGGAGAGGGAGGCATCCCTGACCTCCATTTTCAACTGGTCAATAATGCTCTTTCTCCCTTCTACAAGCACACGTAGGCAGGTGTGTATGTGTGTATGTACGTGTACAGGTCATGGTTTAAATATGAAATACCCTTGCAGGTTCAAGTGCCTGGTTGTCAGTTCATGAGCTTTGGGGAAGAGATTGGATCCTGAGGGCTCTGAATTAATCAATGGACTAATCCTTTGATGAATTCATGAGATGGTGCTTTATTGGGAGGTGGTGAAGAGCAGTAGACAGGGCCTAGCTGGTGGAAGTAGATCACGGGCGGTGGGACCTGGAGAGATGCGTCTTGTACCGCAGCCCTTCTCTCTGCTTTCCAGACACGCTGATGAGCATCTCTGCCTCCTCTGCCTCACCACAGGCCTACAAACAATGGAGCCAGCTGATCATGGAATGACACCCCTGAAGATACGACAGAATAAATGTCTCCTCCTTTAAGTTGATGTCTGCCAGATATCTGTTCTAGAAACAAAAAGTTCTACTAGCACAACACACATGTGATGTCTGGTGTATGTGGTGTATATATGCATGTGGCATGTATGTGTATATATATGTGCTGTGTGTGTATGTGTGTGGCATGTGTGTGGTGATGTGCATATGTGTGTGATGTCTTATGTGTGTGGTGTTGATGTGCATATGGTGTATGGTTTGTGTATGTATGTGTGTGGCATGTGTATGTATGTGTGGTGCATGTGTATATGTGTATGATGTCTGGTGTGTGTGATGTCTGGTGTGTGGTGTATATGTATATGTATATGAGGTATGTGTGGTGTGTAGTTTGTGTACATATGGTGCATGGTTTGTGTATGTTTGTGTGATATATATATGTGTATATGTGCTCTGTGTGTGTTCTATGCGTAGTGTGTGTGTGGTGTGTGTGGATATGTGGTATCTGTGTATGCGGGATGTATGTGGTGTATGTGTGGTGTGTGTAGTATGTGTTGTGTGTGTGGTATGTGTGTTTGTGGTGTGTGTGCATATATGGTGTGTGTGTGGATGCGTGGTGTCTGTGTATGTGGTATGTATGTGGTATGTGCAGTATCTGTGTGGTGTGTTTGATGTGTGTGTATATGGTGCGTGTGTGTTTGTGTGGCCTTTAGTTTGTATATGTATGTGTGACATGTGTGGTATATGTGTATGTGGTATGTATGTTATGTGTAGTATGTGTATGCTGTGTATGTATGTGTGATGTGTGCACATGTGTAAGTGCTGTGTGTGCTGTGTGTATATGTGTTTTGTGTGTGTGGTATATGGTGTATGCATGTGTAAGTGCTGTGTGTGCTGTGTGTATATGTGTTTTGTGTGTGTGGTGTATGGTGTATGCATGTGTGGTGTGTATGTGTGCCTGCACATGCCACGCTGCTCATGTAGAAGTCAAAGCACAGTTTTCTAGAGCTGATACTCTCTTCCCATCAATCTGGGTATTGAATTTGGGTGCTCAGGTTTTTGCAGCAGTACATTTTACTCACCTTGCCACCTTACCAGTCCCTCTTGTAATATCTCACATTCAATTTCAGGCAGCCTTCTACCTAAGTCTCATCCTGTCATTATAGATTAAGTCTGTCACAAAAATGCAGTGCTGTGGTAGGTGCCTGGGACCTTGGGCTCAACACCACATTAGGGATTTATATGCATTTGTGTTACTAGGCCCTCAGCATTAGTCTAGTCCCTAACTCTACCACAAGTGTTTTAGCCAGCACCCTGCTATCATTTGGGCTAACCCCAGTTTGGAGCTATCAGGAGCAGAGTGTGCTAACATGCTTGTGAAATCTGCAGGGACAGAAGCTTCATTATTTCTGCTGTCTATCTCCAAAGCTCGTGGGACTTCCACCTGCTCGGCTGCCTCACTGGAACATGGTGCTGTCAGTTTTCAACTTGACCCCTTGGCAGATCCCTGGTGACTCAGAGCACTGGGCACTTTCCCTGTGAGTATTCTGGTCACTGACGTCTCTTTTGATATGCTGTGAATGGCGAAGACTTTTGACATCAAGTATTGAGTTTTTCTTTCCCTGGTTGCTTTCCAAGGGTTCTTTATATATCTAGGATATGCATCTTTTTATTTGCTTTTATTTGAATTAACATGACTATGTAAATAGAAAAATCCAAATGACTTTATAAAGAAATGAATTTAAATTTTGTTTTTAATTTGTATTTGCGGGTCTGTATGGACATGTGCATGGGAGTGCAGTGCCTGAAGTGGCCAGAAGAGGGCATCAGATCCCCTGGAGCTGGAATTAATAGGTGGTTGTGAGCAGCTGGAGTTGAGAACGAGTCTTCTGCAACAACAGCAAGTGTCTTAACTGCTGAGCCATCTCTCCAGCCCCAGTGTCTTTACTCTGTGTGTTTTGTGATTTCTTTTCTCACTCAGTGACTTGCATTTCTTTTTTCTTTTCCTTCTTGAGACAGGGTCTCCTGTAGCCCAGGGTAGCCCCAAATACTCTATGTAGCAAAGGATGACTTTGAACTTCTGATCCTCCTGCCTTCACCTCTTGAGTACTAGGATTACAGGTATGTACTACCAGGTTTATGCAGTGTCACCCGAGTTTTCTAGGGTCCCTCACCCCTGGTGCTATTAGACAAAGCGCATAATATTACCTTTATCTGAACTTTTCATAGTTTATATCTTTGAGGGGGAAGCGACTTAGAAAGAAACAAACACCCGACACCCAGCACTCAGCTCTGTGAGGCTCAACCTGCCGTTCCAGATTGCTTCCACACCCACCCACAGTCTCACTGTGGGCCCGAAGTCTCGCCCCAGGTCGGTAAATGCCCCTTCTTGCATCCACATGGGTGAAGTACCGGGCCATCTTTTCCTCACTGTAACTTCTCCTCCAAGATGGCACCCTGAAACCCCTCCCTCTGTGGCTAACTCTCTGCAGTCAATTCTCTGCAGTAGGCCCCACCCTTAGAGGAACCAGGCTATACTGGTACTGAGGTTTAAACCCAGTGCCTGGTGCATGCTAAGCAAGCACTCTACCAACTGAGCCACATCCCCCAGCTCAAATGCATTTTCTTACTTAGTGATAACTTTTAAAGGTCAGAAGGTTTGTATACTAACAACAATTTATTATTCTGCTCCCTTCTGTGACTATGGTGGTTAATGTTTGTGTGTGTGTGTTAAGAAATCCTAACTCCCCTAGTTCACCAACCTATACAAAGTCTTTCAGTGTAATCATAGTAATTCTTAAAGAAAGCAATGCTAATAAAATATTTTCATTTTTTATATTGTATTTATTATTTTTATTTTATGTGTATGAGTGTAATGCCTATATGTGTGAAGTGCACCTTTGTCATGCAATGCTCGTGGAGGTTAGAAGAGGATGTTGGATTCCCTGGAACTGGAGTTATGGATGGTTGTTAGCCACCATGTGGGTGCTGGGAATCAAACCTAGGTCCTTTGCAAAAGCAGTGAGTGTTCTTAATTTCTGAGCCATCTCTCCAGCCCCAATGCCAATAAAATATTTTTTAATTAAAAAAATAATCCTGACTGGGATGAAGAATTTTCCTGTCTTGTTTTACTGCTTAAGTCTGTTTCATCTCCAATGTATTTCTACAGGTGTTGGGAAAGTCCGGATTCATCATTTTCCCCATGTCCGCTCAGGTGATGCAGCACCTCGGTTGGAAAGGGCAATGTCTTCATCTCAGAACACATGAGCAGGTTCTCTTGGATCTCTCTGTTCTTCTCCATCCACCCACTTGCCTCTTGTCACTTTGCCTTCATATTGTGTGTTCACGGTCCTGAAACTTGTCTTCATAGGTCCTCCAAGTTCTGTTTAAAGGCTGTTGTGACTGGAATAATGCCATTGTTTTGTATCTGATATTAACTAACTGGTTCGTTTTTAATCCCCCAAATTGCTATCTTTCCTCTTTTTTTCCATCAGTAGTATGTACTGAATCCAGGGTCTCCCACAAACATGGTGTCCCAGTTACTTTTCTGTTGCTATGACAAAATACCCTGACAAAAGAAACAAGGGGGAGAAGCTTTGTTCTGGCTTACAGTTCCAACCCATCAGGGTGGAAAGTCACAGCCTCATGCTGGCCAGGCAGGGTGATAGGACTGGCAAGTTGGCTGATCCCATTGCATCTGCAGAGAGGAAAGGGGTCAGGCTATAAGGCCTTGAGGCTATGAGGCCACCCGCGTGTGCCACTTCCTCCAGCAAGGCCCCCCCTTCCCAAATATTCAACAGTCTTCCCAAACGGCACCACAAGCTGTGAATCAAGTGCTCAGACATGTGAGCCTATGGAAGATAGTTTATATTCAAACCACACTAGGCAAGTTCTCTACCAGTGAACTACATCCCCAGCCCTTAGAAGCTTCTTACATTTATTTACTTATTTGTGTATGTCGGGGAGGTGAAGGCAGCATGCGTGTCACGTCATGCATGTGGAGGTCAGGAAACAGCCTACAGAGTCGGGTTCTCTCCTTCTACCATGTAGGTTTGGGGCTTGAACTCAGGATGTCAGTCTCGGCAGCAAGCACCTTTCCCCTCGGAGCCAGCTCACTGGCTCCCTTTTAAATTTTTGTTGTGTAGTCCAGGTTGGCCTTGAACTTGTGAACTTTATGCCTCAGTCTTCCAAGTAGCTGTGAGATCAGGTGTGTACCTGATGTCTGGCTGTTTTTCTATGTTCTTAAATAATCCTTAATTCTCCTGTGAAATAATTTATGATCTTTAGAATAAAAGTCTTGCACATATAAAGTTCTTAAATAACATTAAAACATTCTTTGCATATGTATGTATATGTTGTATGTATTTGTATTTTCACATGTGTGTGCATGTGTATGCATGTGGAGGCTCCAGGTTGATGTTGAGTGTCTTCCTCAATGTCTCTCCAATTTAAATATTGAGGCAGGGTCTCTCATTGAACCCAGAGCTCTTGGTTTTAGCTACTCTGGCCAGCTTGCTTGCTTTTGGAATTCTGTCTCTGGGATTATAGGCAGGCTGCTATATTCATTGACTTTTATGTGTGTTCTAGAGATTCAAACTCCCCTACTGGGTCATCCTCCCTACCACAACAGCAGGTTTTTGATGTTACACTACCAAAAACATGGTATCTTAAAAAATATCTTAAAGGGGTGTTGCTGGACATCCACCAGAGTCCAGCTTCCCCACAGTGAGTGGCCGACTTAATATTAAGACCTGATCACCTGAAATATGCCTCAGCACCTGTTAACCCAACCAGCACCCACAGATCATTTCTTTCCATACTTATCATACTGGAGTGGAAATATGGGGTGCTTGGTAGGTTGCAGTCCTGTGGATTACGCATCCCAATTCCCAGCTCTGGATCAAAGCTGATTCATCAGGAAGCTGTTTACCAGTTCTGATCTTTATAACTTCAAAGGCCTTTTCCTATTCCACCTGTTAGTTTAGCCAGACCACCATTCACCACTCCTCATGGACTTGTGTCCATAACATTGCTTCATACTATCTGACCAACTGGCGCAGGATGAAGAGGGAAGCGGGGCATGAGCTTGGTTCTCACAATGCCCCAACTTCAGCAGAAAATAGCCAGAACTCGAGTGGCTAGTTTCCCTTAAATACCTTGAGCCTCCAGAAGCCTCTAATCTTTGTTCCATAAAGTTTGTTTTTTTAATATAGAAGCAAAAAGAGTGGAATGTTAGCTCTCAGATGGTCCCCTGTAAAGTGGATCAGTCACACCTTATGTCCTCTCTAGTACCGTCCCTAAACTGTTAAACTCCTGGGTTGCAGCAGCCTCAAGGTACGGTTGTGCAATAGGATTAACTTTCTAAATGATGGCATTATGTCCTATTTAGTATCTTCACTAATCTGCTAAGCGCAGAGATTCCCTAACCTCTAAAGTATGTAACAAACGTGTTTTCCTTTGTACTGTGTGTTGTTGCTGGATATTTACCATACTCCAGCTTCCCCAGCTATGAGTGACCAGTGTCACTAAAGGACCTGATCACTTGAAATACACCCCAGTACCTGTCTACCCAACCAGCACTTAGCCCATTTTTTTCCATACTTAACAGTCTTGCTAATAGAAAAATGTAGAAACAGAAAATAAAATATTTTTAAATAAATCTTTATTGTTAGCATAGAGTAAAAGTCAACACACTTTCCTTCTAAGGAGTCAGAGAATAACTGGGTCAGGCTTTGAAAACCATTTTCTTTTTCTCATGATCCTAC
This sequence comes from Nannospalax galili, assembly GCF_000622305.1. Lineage (NCBI taxonomy): Eukaryota > Metazoa > Chordata > Mammalia > Rodentia > Spalacidae > Nannospalax > Nannospalax galili. Next base: position 145,621 of record NW_008336404.1, read on the forward strand.
CATCGTCGCATGAAAGAAGACAATATATATGTTAGCTTTCCTTTATTATAGCAAAATACCTAAGTTAATCAGGGTATGAAGAGGGAAGTTTATTCAGGGTCAGTTTGGGGTGGCCTCCATTCACAGTTGGTTGGCATCTTTGCTTTGGCCCGTGGAAATCCAGCACATCATGGAGGGAGCATATGGTGTGGCGAAGGCCCTCACTCCATAACCAGAGTGCAAAAAAGAGACAAAAAAGAAGACATCAGGGCCCCTCAGTCTCCCTTTCAAGGGTACACCCCACCGATCTGATACCTCCAACTAGGTCCCATCTCAATAGGTACAGTGGGCTGGGAGCCAAGGCTCTGGGAGAACATTCCAGATCCAATGCATAGCAATTTGTGAAAGATGAGCTTTGTCCTTGTTCTAATAAAAATGCATTTACAAACACAGACATGAGTTCTGTACAAAGCGTTGTGTCACAAAGCATTATGTTTTGGTGGTGGTACAGACTGGACACTTAGATAATTGTTATCAGCCTGGGACAGAGGGAAGTTAATCCACTGTGATGCTTCCTGGCACTCTGGCACTCGGCAACTTCTCACACCCACCTGTGATGTTACAGCTCTGCTTCTCTGAGCTAGTTAAAGCTCCCAGCATAGCACAGCCCTCTGCCAAATACCCCTCAGTTCCCAGCTGCAGGTCACCATCTTCTAACTCCTTAAGTCACCCCATGGTGTTCTCAAGGGCAGTGTCAAGCCTGCTTCCCTTCTGCAAAGGGTCATGTTCACTCCTTTCTTTCTGGTTGATGTCTCTTTCCTTCAAACAGTGGCCTTTGCCCAAAGTTCATAGTTGGTCCAATTCAATGTTCAGAATGCTTCCAATCTCAAGGTTCACATGCTTAGAATATGTGTGTGTATTAAAAAATTTTTTAGCCAGGTGTGGTGACTCACACCTTTCATTCCAGCACTCAGAATGCAGAGGCAGGCAGATTTCTGTGAGACAGAGTCCAGTCTATTCTACATAGCAAGTTCCCGGCCAGCTGGGGCTACAAGGAGACCCTGTATCAAAAAACAAAAAACAAAAATTTAACTTTATATTATTGTATTTATTCAAAAATTTAACTTTATTATTATGTATATGTATGTCTATTTTAACTTTACTTACTATTGTTATGTGTGTGAATATGTGTGAGGGTATATGTGCACTCCAGAGCATGGGTATGGAAGTCAGAGGACAACTTTCAGGAGTCAATTTTCTCCTTCCACCCTGATTCCAGGGATCCAACTCAGGTTATCTGACCTGTGCAGCAAGGACTTTTACTCACTGAGCCTCCTCGATGACCCAGAATATGAATATATACATTCCTGTATATGAATATTCATATATATTATAACCACCTCAGACATGTCCAAAATCAGGCAAGTGAAATCCAGTAAGTATACTGTATAAGCCAGAAGACTCAAACCTACTGAACTCTGTTTCCTGTGGAAGAGCCACTGTGGTAGAAGTTGAGGATGTCCTCACCATCAGTGCTGTAGGGAGGCTGTACTGACACCAGCATCCAGCTCCTGCCCCCCAGGAAGCCTTCCCCAAGGCAGGTTATGCTTAGGCATTAGAACTGGCTCTGGGGAGCCCCACCTCCACTGCCCTTCTCTGCCTCACTGTTCTGTTTCAGCTCTTCATAATCATTACCACGTCCTGACACCATCTAATTACTTGATTTGCTTATTTGTGTACTGCCTTTCCCCAGAGGAGCCTTGGCCTAGCTTTCTGCTGCCATGTGTCCAGGACCTGCCATCCCTGGTGTGGACCGGGGCCCCAAGCTAGCCTGAGCTGGCTGAGGAGGTAACTCGGCAGGAATGGGCTATAGCCTTGTAGTCTATGGAGACCACCTTATCCAGGACTTGGGCATGTGGTAGTGCCAGTTACCTGTAATACAACTAAAATACTTAAAGACCACAGGGGTATCCAAGATGCAAGTGAGATGAGCTATGTCCACAGGCAAAAGACGTATATGTACATAGAGACCACTCCTTCATAGGTCTTCTTAGAGAGCAGGGCTCGGGTTCCAGGCATGCGTCTTAAGTGCCCGAGTCAGGGTTTAGAAGTGACATGTCTCCCATGGGCCCATAGACTTGAACACTTGCTCTCCAGCTGATGGTGCTGTTTTGGGAGGCTGTGGAAACTTTAAGAGGTGGGGCCTCGCTGGAGGGAGTGGGTCATTGGGGACTGATGAGCTTTGAGTGGTACAACCTAGCCCTGCTTCCAGCCCCAGGCCTTCTCTGCTTCCTGGTCCAATGAGATGCAGGCAAACCACTGCACGCCCCTGCTGCCACCATGTCTTTACCTCCATGATGGACCAAAATAACCCCTTAAGTCCCAGGCTCTGGAAGCTCACATAGTACAATGGCAGGAACAGGAGAAAGTACAGTGGAGTTAGAATTCTAGCTTACTGTTGGGTGATCTGGAGCTCAGAGTTCTACACAAAATAGGGATAGATGTTAGGGTTAAAGCAGAAAGGTAGGGGCCACTGGGGAAGGTAAATAAGAGAGCCTGCTGTTCGGTATGAAGCAGCCAAGCTGTCCAGGTAAGAGGAAGACAGGGCTCTGGGAAAAACAATGAAGCTGGTTTCAGCAGGCTCTGACAGCTCCCTGGAGCTCCTCCATTAGGAGAACATGCAAGGCATCATTACCCTTTCCCCCAGTAAACCTCAACTTCTTAGGTGGTCACCCCATGTGCTGGTTAGTTTTCCCCAACTTAACACAAACTAGAGTCACCTGGGAAGGAGGAAGCTTGGTTGAGGAATTTCCTCCTTTAGACTGGCCTGTGGCTATGTCTGCTGGGCAATTTTTTTGATTGCTAACTGGTGTAGGAGGGCCCTGCCCACTGTGGGTGGTGCCATTCCTGAACAGGTGGGCCTGGGCTGTATTAAGAAAAGTAACTGGACAAGCCAGGGGAAACAAACCAGTAAGCAGCGTGCCACCGTGGTCTCTGCTTCAGTTCCTGTCTCTAGGCTCCTGTCTTGAGTTCCTGCCCTGACTTCCCTCAGTGATTGACTATCATTTGGAAGTGTAAGATGCAATAACCCCTATTCTTCCCAAGTTGATTTTGGTCAGTGTTTTATCACAGCAGCAGAAAAACAAACTAGGACACTCCACTATACATATCCATATTCTCCCGTCTAATTATGAGGAACTGAATTGTGAGTATTGGGTGGTGTCCTAGTTTCATTTCTGCTGCTGTGATAAAACACCCTGGCCAATAGCAAAAAGAGGGGAAGGAAAAGTTTATTTGACCCACAATTCCAGGTCATCATGGCAGGAAGTCCCAGAGGCAGGGAATGAGACAGCCAGTCACATAACATCCATAGCCAAGAGCAGAGAGAATCCAGTGCACCCGTGCAGGCTGTTTGCATGTGCATCTGTTCTCAGCTAGCTTTCTTCACCCTCATGGAGTTCGGGGCCCATTCTAAGAACAGTACCACATTCAGCTGGTGCTATTCAGATGGGCCGGCTGTGTCTTCCATCCCACCTCAGTTAAGGCAATCAAGACAGTTTCCCACAGGCATGCCCACAGGCCAACCTGATCTAAGCAACTCCTCAACTGAGGCCATCTTCTCAAGTTAAGAGCACATGCTGCTCTTGCAGAGGACTGGAATTCTGTTCCCAGCATCCAAGTCAGATAGATCAAAACTTCCTGTTACTCTAAAACTCCAGGGGATTCAATGCCCTCTTCTGGCCTCCTTGGGCACTGCATTCACATACACATACACACACGCACACTCCCATACACATACATAATTAAGAAATAAATGAAAAATTTAAGAACTAACCATCACAGATGGCTTCTAAGAAAGCCTTTTCCTTTTCCAGGAAAGGGACCACCATGGACCATCCCAGGGGTAGATGAAAGGAGGGTAATTGATGGACCAGGATTTATAAGCCAAATCACCAGACTGAAGGGGCCCCTGGCAGCTGAGCCACAGCTGCTTGACCCAGTCCACTTTCCACTCTGGAGGGTGTATTTTTCCCTTCTACCTTCTTGCTAGAAGTAAACATGCACTACCATTTGCCCTTCTTGTGTCTGGCTGTGTGCTTCAAAAGACCAGAACCGATGCTGGGATGGAGGGAATGCAGGAGGAGGCTTCCCATCCACAGCCACCCAGATACTTGCTTCTCAGAGAAGATGAAAGGAGAGAGCCAGTGGAGCATGTCTGGAATGAACTGGACATGTGGTAGGTGATCTCTATGGTCATTCTTAGGAAGTCATTGTGCAGAATTGAACCCATATCCCTAAGCACAAGTCAATGGAATAGTCAGCATCATCTGACTTGGACCCACAAGCCCAAATGGATGAGATATTTGAGACTGGTCCCCACTCAGGGTTGTCACTGCTGAGTCCCCATAGGTCTGCCCTGCTGTGAATACAAAGGGGCAGGAACTCTTATTTGAGCCAACTTTAATCATAATATGGACCACAGGGGTGGATGGCTGTCAGCTTATGGTCCACTGGGCTGGGCAGATCTTCCTTACATCAAGCTGTCTCTGTGTCCACAAAGCCTGTGACTTTGGTATTCACTCTCCCACAGCCCTGGCAAAAGGATCCAGGCCAAGCCTGTGGCCAGGAGGGCTGGAGAACCAGATCCTCACACAGGTGTGACTCTGGGAGAGTTATTCCAGCTGCCTGAGTAATGGACACTGCTTGTTAATGCTGTCAGAAAAACAGACCCCTCCTTAATCTGCAGCAGTGTCATTAGGAGAGAAAATGTTTGCTCTGGGACCTCCCACAGGCTTTGGAAACTGCACTTTCAACACTAACAGCAAGGACAGCTCTGGCCTTAACCCTTCCCTGCCCAGCCAAGGTCTAAGTCTCAGAGAGGTAGCTCTGCAGGGCACTGGCCTGAACCCTGGGGTTGGTGACTCTGGACCATTCCCTTAATCTCTCTGCTTAGCATTTCCACAGGGCAGTGCTGGGAAGGTGCCAGGCCCAATGTGTGGGGCTTTATGCTTCTTAGCAAGTATAGCCTGATGCCTCCTACAAGAGGAGAAATATGTCCCTTGGCCCCTAGTCTGTCCCCTGGCTAAGGTTCAAAACTCTTCCCAAGCTGCTGCACAGCTCCTGGTCAGGCCAGCAGGAATCCTATTGTTTCAGTTTTTAAAAATTATGTGTATTTGTGTGTGTCTGTGTATGGGTATGTGCACATGAATATGGGTGCCCACGGAAGCCAGAAGAGGGCGTCAGATTCCCCAGAGCTAGAGTTATAGGTAGTTGTGAGGCTCCCAACATGAGTGCTGGGAACCAAACCAGGGTCTTCTAGAAGAGCAGCAAGTGCTTTTAACTGCTGAGCCATCTGTCCAGCCCTTCAATTTGATTTTAGATTCAAGAACAAAAGTTAAATTCTGGCTGTTTGCAGGGAGGTGATCTTTCCTGTCACTTGCTTCCTATGGCCCCTCCAGTTTCATTACTTCTAATCACATTTGTTAAGTAGAAGATTTCTTTTATCTGGGAAATTCAGGCACAGGGAAAGGGGCTGTCAGAGACCTGGTGATTCCCTACAAGAGTCCCTTGGGAGGAGGGGGCTGCTGATCTCCTAGGCCTCCCCTGCTGCTCCTCTCCACTTTTCTCTTCCCCCACCAAGTCAGTGTCTGTCTGATACAGTGTCTGTCTCTCCATCCCCACCTCCTACTTTCTTGAATGTGCAGAGGGAGCCCCACCTGTACCCCTCTCTTTGCAGGAAGAGTCAGCCTCACAGGGAGTGTTCACTGTATGGGAAGGCAAAAAAGACAGGGGACCACACTCCAGGCCGCCTTCTGGAGCTTGGGGTGGGAGTGGGGGAAGCAACCCTTCATGCCCCATGCTGTGGCTCAGGGAGGGTCAGGCTGAGATCAGGTTTCAGGCACCTTGTTCCTCAGATAGAGAGCAGCCAGAAGGCCTTACAGTCCCTATCTACCCCCAGCCTGGGACACCTGATACTTCTCATATCCTGCCCCAATCCAGCACCACTGCAGCAGACCCACAGGAGTCCCCAGCCCTACCCCTTGATGTCTCCAGCCTCTGACCCTAGCTATACTGTCCTCACCAGGCCCAATGCACTGTCTTCCCTCCCAGACACTAGTCGCTGCTTGGCTTCTTGGACCCAGGCTTCTTGTCCTTCCACAGGCTCCAGTGCACTGTCTTCCCTCCCAGACACTAGTAGCTGCTTGGCTTCTTGGACCCAGGCTTCTTGTCCTTCCACAGGCTCCAATGCACTGTCTTCCCTCCCAGACACTAGTAGCTGCTTGGCTTCTTGGACCCAGGCTTCTTGTCCTCCCACAGTTCAGTACATTCCCACCAGATCAGTGGCTTTGTGGCCTGGTAACATGGTCTCTCCAGCCTGCCTGGCACTCCTCCCAGAGCCCCAACCTTCACAGGCTTCTGCAGGTGCACCCCATCTCCAGCCCCCTCCAAGACTCTCCTGTCCCACCCAACCCTCTGTGCAGCTGGGCTCCAAGGTCAAGGGCAGCTGGCTTTCACTGAGTGCTCACCATGCCTCACCCTTAACTCGGGCTTGAAGTGACTGTCACACCCAACACCCCCAGTGACGCTGGGGAAATTGTTCCTACCCTACAGACAGGAAATCAAAGTTCGGAGACAGAAGCAGGTAGCCAGGGACACTTAGTCAGAATGTGGCCCAGCTGAGACTTGAACCAATTACATGATGTTACCCCTCCTTCCCACTCATTTTCACCCCAAGTTAGGGAACCCCTCTGGGTTTCCCCAAGACAAGCATTCACCATCGGGTATGTTCTGTGAGCTCTCTGTGACCTCCTGGGTCTCATCTATTTCTTACCCTAGTGATAGAACAGGGACCCGCACAGGCCACATGATTTGTGGGGTCTGCTGATAGGGGAGTGGGGCAGCACATTGGCTGTGGGCCCCTCTCTCCCCTGCCCACAGCCCCCACCACTTGATCCCTCACCAAGTAAAGCCTTTAAACCAAAAACAATTTTACACTTCATTTGAGTTAATCATGGAAGCACTTTCTAGAAGCCATCTTCCCCAGATTGCAGAAAGGCAACTGCGTGCCTGGCAGCCCCACCAGACCTTAGTCACAGAGCCCTGGGCCCTGGATGTGGTGGCAGATAAGAGGGGCTACACTGCTGGAGAAGGAATACTGCCCAGCTGTGTGGCCCCTGGGCTGGGTACTGGGGTGCAGCAGTCAACAGGACCGACCTGGTCCTCCTCATAACACAGCTCCCTGTGGAGGGGAAAAGACCACCTTAAAAGAATTCAAGTCAGGTATTCGATGAAGGCCTGTAATCCCACTACTCAGGAGGCTGAGGCAGGAGGAACAGAAGTTCAGGACCTGTCTGGGTAGGATAGGGTCTCACTAAGGGATAAGCAAGAAAATAAACAAATCACATCCTAAGGAATCATAACAATGCAGCCCCAGCAACTTAATAAAACCCAGGGAATCTCAGTTTCCCCATCTGTAAAGTGGAAATCTTGATGGAATCCTCCCTATGGAAGGCTATGAGGACTTAATGAGGAAAGTCTGGGTCATGCTGCCCAGTCAACACGTGCCTGAGGTCTAACATCTGAGAGCCATCACTTGGCTCAGGCGGCCACAGTTCAGTGTCTCAGACAACAGAAACACGTCCCAAATTTGGGAGACCAGAACTGCTCTTGGGTGGCAGGTGGCCTTTTTAGCCTGTGTCATCATGTTGGGTCAGGGCCTAGTCATGTGGCCTCATTTTAACTTAAAAGTATCTCTTTAAAGGCCCTTTCTCAGATTGCAGTCTGAGGTGCTTAGGGTTGTAAAATAGCCATTTTTAGAGGGCCAGCTAATGACAATACATGCCCAGGAGTTGGGGATCGAACTTGGTTGGTAGAGGGCTTGCCTAGCATGCATGAAGCTTTGGGTTTCATCCCCAACACTGCATAAATTGGGCATGGAGGAACACCCTGTAACCCCAGCACTCAAGGGGTAGACACAGGAGGATCCAAGGTCATCCTTGGATACATATTGAGTTCAAGACCAGCCTAGGTTACATAAGACCATGTCTCAAAAAAAAAATAGTATATGCCCAGGAGAACAGAGTGCAGTGCAGAGACGTAAAACTGTTGCAGTGCTGAGAATAAGCAAATGCGAATGCTCAGCCATAGATGGCACATCTGTATCAATCACCCCTCACACAGGCTCAGGGGACATCACAGAAGAGGGAGTGGAAAGAATGTAAGAGCAGGAGGATGGGGAGGAGTGCTGTGAACAGCTGGCCTCGGGACATGACATGGATGTTGCACATATGAACGCACAGCAGTTGTGGTTATTCGCTCAAGACCTGAACAAGATCAAGTGAGTTAGAATTTCTAGCATGAGGGGTTGGAGAGATAGCTCAGCAGTAAAGAGCACTGACTGCTTTTGCAGAGAACCTGGGTTCAATTCCCAGCACCCACGTGGTGGCTAACCACCATCCGTAACTCCAGTTCCATGGGATCTGACGTCCTCTTCTGACCTCTGTGGGCATTGTATGACACAGGTGCGTCTACCTACATGCAGACATTACACTAATACACACAAAATAAAAATAATAAATGAAATAAAATAAATTTCAAGCAGGAGGAAAGAGGGGCTCTGGAGGCCCCACTCCTAGCTGAGTAGTTATTAGCAGTTGATGGCTGCTGAGTGAGGGAGAGTCACTTTTCCTTAGGAGTGTGATGACAAGTAAGTTGCCCGTGCCCCTGTGGAATGACCCCATATCCACGTGCCCATGAGCAACCGCTAATTGAACTCAGTGGGTTATAAAATCTTTTTAAAATGAGGACACGAGGTGAGGGAGGTGTGCTGGGGTAATCTGAAAGGAGTTGGAGGAAGGGAGTAGGGTGAATACGATCAAGATACATTTTATATATATATAATTTTCTTTTTAAAATATTTCCTTATTTTTATTTTATGTGTATGAATGTATCTCCTGCATGTATATAAGTGCACCCATGTCATGTAATGCCCACAAAAGGTCAGAAGAGGGCATCAGATCAGATTCCCCCAGAACTGGAGTTAGGATGGTTTTAGCCACTATGTGGGTGCTGGGAACCAAACCCAGGTCCTCTGCAAGAGCAGCCATTGCTAACCACTGAGCCATTCTCCAACTCCATATGTATGAAATTTTCAAAGAATGAATTTTAGCAGTGACAATTTAAAAAATAGCATTTGCCCAAGAGAACTGCATGCATGTGCCCACACATCACCTGGATGCTTCAAGGTGCTTTATTCAAAGTCTGTCTCTAAGAGGATGGATAGGTGCATTGTGGGAAAGGACATAATGGAGCAGCGTATTATTTGCAAAGGTGAGCAGACCAACACAAAGCATGTGAAGAGGATCAGCAACATGATCAGCAAAATGTAAAAATGTATGTGGCACAAAACCCATGTGCTTTACATTCTAGTAATATAAACTGACCCATAATGTTAGATGGCGCAATAGTGGATCCCTTTCAGAGTAATGCAGCTTTCTGGGTGAGGACAACCTTGCTGAGGCTAGATCTGAGAGCTGGGTGCACAGGTGCACACTTTTACTAAAGCTAGCTCCATCTGTTTCTGTCATGCAGTGGTGAATGATGAACAGGTATATAGCTCACAGCTCTCCTGACTGGATGTGTGGTTGGTCAGGTCTAAGCAGCTCTCTCTCATGGGTCTGTGGTCAGATGGCTGTGGACTGCTGCTAGGCCTTCCAAGATGACTTCACAACATGTCTACTAGTTGGCAGGCTGTCAGCGCACACACCCCAACTCCCTTGCATAGTGATTCTCCCCTTCAGCAGGTTAGCTGGGGCACAGTCCCACCTGTCTGAGGTCATCAAGAGAGAAAGTCCCTCTGGACAAGAGTGTTTAGAGTCTGTGCTTGTCTTGAGCACATTAGTACTCCCATTGGCTAAATCAAGTCCATCAGCCAGGACAGATGAAAGAGGGAGGGACAGATTCCTTTGTTTGGTAGGAAGATCTGACAACCATGTCCCCAGGGTACAGACACAGACAGGGAAAGAATCTGGGGCTATTTTTACAATCTCATGCAAGTACACTTGAGTTCTGCATTTTATGCAAAATGCAACAGAAAAAAGAAATACAGGAGTCAGATAGGTCAGACAAAGACAAAAGGTGTTTTTGAGTCCAAGGACCCAATTCAGCTTCCTTAAAGTCTATTCCAACCAACAGAGCAAAACAAGATGACCAATGGACTGTGTTGGGAGTAGCTGGCTTGGGAAACTAGGCTGAATAATGAGTGGGTACATATCCTGTCCTGGGCCATGGCATTTCAGCACTGCGGACAGCTCTGAGACTGGTTGTTGACCTTTCCTTTGCAACTAACTTGTTTTCCTGCCTTCTGGGTAGAATTATCTGGTTAAAGGAAATTCATTCTTGTAAACTTCATGTTGCTACCAAAAATGAGGGCCCGAGTTCAGTCTTACCTGCCCCATACAAGCTGCTCAGGGAAGTTCCTCGGCCTTATCTGCTGATGAGGAAAACGATGATGGCTACCTCATAGGACTGGTGGGAACCAATTCTAAAGCCATGAGAAACTGGACACTGTTTTTACTGTTGGCATTATTGTCCCCAAGCACCTCTCAGCAGAAGATGGAGTGGATTTAGAAGGCTCTTGTGGCCCTAGACATCCAACAAGACAGTTAGATGGCTTTTGGTGGGCTGTATCACCTACTTGGGCCTGGGACTGCCCATTCTATAAAATTGGGTGTTTTTTTTCTTTCAGTAGTAGATTTCATTTTTTTATCAAAAGAGTATATTTATACATCACTTGATAAACACATAGAAACACTAAAACAATAAAACAAATCAAAATAATACAACAAAGCTAAAATTTTAGGACTAGGGAGCCTTTGTCTTGGCCTCAGGAGTTATGGGTAGACAGAGCAAGATGTGGGAGGTGGGTGGAAACAGACCCACTGTTTTCTGCCATTTGCCCTGCTTATGTTCAGACATTGCTCCCCACCAGGCCTGACACAAGCACGTGCCATCCTCTAATGTCACTTTAGCATCTTGACTGTTATGGTCCTTCTCTTCTAGAACCTATTCACCCTCTGTGCCCTTTACCTGTTGTATGCCACAGTGTTCAGAGCCTGGCAACTTCAGGGACAACACTAACCAGAACTTCTTTAAACAAGGTAATTAAGAGATGATTATGTGGCTTATTCACTGGAAAATTCCAAGAGTTGATAGCTCCAGGCATGACTGGATCTAGGGATCAAATGCATCCTTCTAAAACATGGATTTCTAGTCTCATCTGTTTGCATCACTCATAGACCCACCTGCAAGTGGGAAAGAGTCTCATGGGTGTCTGTTTGCATCATGCCGGCCACATGCCCCTTTTCTGGAAGTGTGAGCCATCCCTCTGTAAGATTCTCACTGAACTCGTATGTACAGACTTCTCACACTCCCATGCACACTTACACACACCCCCAAACACATTTGCCTGTGCTCACAAAATCATTTACATGCACATGTCTCCACTCCCGCATCTGCTCACAGGTTCTCAAATGCCCATGTATACATCCACGAGCACTCACGTACACATGTACACACACCTGCATGTGCATGCACTCATATGAGTGTTCTTATAGCTCCCACATCCACACATGGTCACTCACACACCCACACACATGCTCTCACACAAACACATATGACCCACACACATACAGTCTCATGTCCCCCCCCCCACACACACACTCTAATATGAACACAACTGATCCACAGGTGCACAGGTGCAAAGACACATGTGCACACACTCACTCATGGCTAAACCCAAGTGACTGCTCAGTGCCACCTCTTCGGTCTCCTGTGACTCTCACAAAGGCAAGATACTTTTGTGCCCCTCGACACCACAATGCTCAGGCAGGACTTGGTGTCCTGTCCCATCCCATGTGGGCAACCTGAAGCCCTAATACCATTCCCATTTCCCTCTCTCTTCCCTTCCCTGAGCCCTGCCTCGCCTTCACTCCCTCTCCCTCTTCTCTGCCTTTTTCCCTACTGTCTCCCCGTTTCCCATCCCACTCCACCTTCCTCAGCTAATTAAATGATAGCGTGGAATGTTTCTCATTTGTGTTTGGCTCTGAAGCACACCAGAGCGCGCACTCATTAGGCAGCCCTACGGAGGACAGACTGCACAGAGCTGGATGTGCCAATTGCCATTCTCAGCCCATCGTGGAGACCATTAGGTATTCATTGGAGAGAATCGGAACACAGAACTTCAGTACCTGGGTTGCAGGGGTGAGTGGGGGCAGAAGGGCCCCACCTGAAAACAGTCCTAGGCTGCCCAGGCCCTGTGCTGTGGCTGGGGTGGGAGGGAAGAGGCAACATTGGTTGCAAGTGGCCCCTGTCTCGGCCATCAGAACTGTGGGTGTCAGAAATCCCTACCAGCTCTGACTGGAGTCTAAGACTCCCAGCCTGGGGCCCAGGACTCCTTGGGGTACATGCTACAAGGAGCCTTCACTGACTAGGGGACTGCTAGCTGTTTTCCAATCAGGTCACTAACCAGTGAAGACCACAGTTCACTGGGGCACATGCTGCCAGGATGGGCGAGGCATTTTTGAGAGCCACTAGCATCACTGACCCGGCGTTCCTGGGAGCTATCCCCAGCATTGCCGGCAGCCCTGCCCCTTGTGTATGTGCGTGTCCCCTTCTTGGGAGATAATGGTGGCTCTCAGGTCCATGATGCAGAAACAGGCACCAGAGTCTCCTGCACACCTGCTGGAGGAAGCAGCCAGGAAGCTCAGAAAGGAAGCTGAGGGTGGGCCTATGGCCCGGCTGCTTAATTCAGTCCCAGCCTGAGGCTGGCCTGCAACTTGAATTAGGTGTTTGGTCCTCACAACTACCTAGGGTGAGGCTGTTATGCCCAGTTTACAGATGGTGAAAGGGAGGCCCAGAGACTCGTGTGAAAATGTGGACACTAAGGATCGAACACAAAGTACATCCTCCACAGCCCTCTCCACACTCCACTGCCTCCAGTGGAAAGTCAGCTCCCAGCCAATGGAAAGTAAACTCCCTTACTAATGCTAAGCTTTATCCTCACATTCCCAGTACTCTCTCTGATCGTCACCCATGGCCTCATATGTGCAGCTCAGTTCTAGAGATTTATAAATATCACATTTAGCCTCACAAATTGCCTATGACCATGGTACTCTTCATAGCACTTTTCACAGATGAGGAAACTGAGCCACAGAAATCTCGGGTTACTTTCCCAGCTGCAGGGCTGGCCCCAGACAGGAACTGAATCCAGCACCCAGGCCCCAGGCCTGCTCTCAGCTTCCTTTCTGAGTTCCCTGCCCACCCCCTCCAGTCCAATTGGGATGGGCTGGGGGCAGGGAGGAGGAGGTGCACACACCTTGTTACCAGAACACCACCTGCTTACCATTCCAAAGCCAGCTGTGCACTGAGCTACCCCGACTGCTGATAACAACATTTTAATTATTATAATTATCACCTGAAAAATTTGGCCCTCCTTCCCATCACTCCTCTCAGCTCTCCATCTGCTGGTGAGTTTTGAGCCCACCAAGTTCAGGAAGAGACTGTTCCTGCGGACGGAAGTCTGAGGCCAGATGGGGCTAGGACACCCCAAAGGTGAAGGGCACATGTCAGGGTACACAGGCATCTGTTAGGGCACACAACTTTGAGTGCACACGAATGTGCAAGTGTCTGAGTGTGTTTGTGTGCCTGTACATGACTGTGTATACAATGTGTATGCATAAGCATGTAAAAACATGTATGTGTATATGGATGAGTGTAGGTATATGAGTGTGTATATGTGTGCATGAACACATGAAAACATGTATATGAGTATATGTACATGAGTGTGTATGTGTGTATGAGCATGTGAGAGGAAATATGTGTATATGAGTGTGTGCGATGAGCATGTGAGAGCATGTATGCATATATAAGTATGTGTATGCATGAGCATGTGTGAGGATGTGTGTGCATGAGTGAATGTGAGTGAATGAGTGTTTGATGAGCATGAGAGAGCATGTGTGCATATATGAGTGTGTGTATGAGTGCATATGTGTGCATGAGCATGTATGTGTATGAGCGTATGCATGTGTGTGCATGCATGTGCATGAATGTGTATGTATGTGCATGTGAAAGGATGTACATGTACATGAGTGTGTGTACATGAATGTGTGTGTGATGAGCATGAGAGAGCATGTATGCATATATAAGTATGTGTATGCATGAGCATGTGTGAGGATGTATGTGTACATGAGTGGGTGTACACAAATGTTTATATTAGTGCCTGAGCACATATGATGAAGTGTGTGTATATGAGTATATGTGCACAAGCATGTGAGAACATCAATGTGTATCTGAAGTGTGTATACATGAATATGTCTGTGTCTGAGCACATGTGAGGATGTATGTGTGTATGAAAACCTGTGTTTGTACATGAATATGTGCATGAATGTGTGTGTGTGAACATGTATGAGCATGCATGTGTGTCTGTACATGAGTGTGTAAGCGTGTATATGGGGGTCCTGTCTGTACATGAGTGTATATGAGCATGTATACGTGTGTTTGAGCACACATGTTGTTCTAGTTTATTTCTCCATTGCTGTGACAAAATACTCTGACCAATACCAACTTGGGGAGGAAAGGGTTTATTTGTCTTAGATCTCCCAGGTCACAGTTCATCAGGGAGCCCAAGGTAGGAAGGAGGAACCTGGAGGCAGGAGCTGGAGCACAGGCTATGGAGGAACACTGCGTACTGGCTTGCTCCCCCGGTTCATGCTCAGCCTGCTTTCTTATGCAACACAGGCCCACCTGCCCAGGGGTG
>NW_008336404.1:160635-202775 GCF_000622305.1 Nannospalax galili
GATGCCTCACAGACATGGCCACAGGCCAGTCCTATGGAGGCATTTCCCCAATTGAGGCTCCCTCGACCCAGGTGTGTCAAGTTGACACTAAAGCTGTCCAGCACATGTGCAATGATCTGGGAGAATGAAGGGCAGAGAGTAGGCAACATCTTGTCAGGTACAGGACAGAGAGGTGGCTTCCAGAACAGTTGATGAGAGAGGGTACCCGAGTTATGGGTGCTGGGGTACTGGTGCATGCCTGTCCCTGGGAGTCATTTCCAGAATCCTGGAGACTGCAGTCAATCTCCTGCTATTCCTTTTCCTTCTCCAAGTCCCTCTTTCTCACATCTAAGTGGGCACAGGGAATCTTTCTCCTATGTAGGACCAAGTCATGATAACTGTTTACTGGGCCGTGCACACAGCACCAGCAGGTGAGCCTCAGAGAGGGTCTGTTATTAGAACTTGTCCTCTCTGGGGTGACAGGACTGGGGAAAGTGTAGCACCTGTACAGGTAACAGAACATTTCTACAGGTGATGGGGACCGTGGTCCTGAGGTCCAGGCAGCAAGGCCTAGCCATTAGGCCTCTGCTGCTTGGCTTGACTGAGCTGCTGAAAGTCTTCACTGAAGATTAGCCTTTTCTCCCATGGTGTGGTGTGGGCCATGGCCTGGATCCCAGTCTCCTGGCCTCCAGCATCCTGTGGCATTGTGGCTGGCCTCTACTGCTCTGGGCCCATCTCCCAGGTGACCCAGACAGAACTGGTGCCTACTGAGGCTGCCAGCCCCCATAGGACTCTCCCTCCTCTCCTCACTCCCATCCCTCCCCACCCCTCCCCATCCCTTCCTAACCCTCTCTGTCACCTCAGTCCTGATCCTGCAGTCATCTTGCTCCAACAGAAACTTGGCTAATTTCTTGGGCCTGTGAACTACCCAATGGGAAGGGTAGGAGGGGAACCGCTTCCGCTCCATCACCCGCCCTAATGTGTCGTCTGACACTTTCAATTTATTTTTCAATTCCTTCACCATCAGAAATGACGATTAAATTCCCAGTGTAAATGCTGCTTTACCAAACTGAATTAATCACGGTGAGGAGGGGCGGGCTCCACAGCTCAATTGAGGTGCAGGCAACATCTTGGCTTTGTGTCCTCACAGGATGGGAGACAGCCTCAGGGTCCTCCTTGGGGGACCCCTGAGGAACATCATTGAAGGTCATCAGGCCCTCAGCTCTTTGCCCTCTACAGTCTTTCTCCTGCCCAGTGTCCGAGGGAGGAGGCGGCCTAGGGTCACTGCTCACCAGGGCAGAGTCAGGGGTACAGGCCTATCTCTCTTTGATTCATCCCACCCATGTGAGGAGTGTTGAATCCCAGATTTGACACTATCCAAGGGTTAGGTCTTCAACAGGCTCAAAGCTAGGACATTGGGTAATCTCAGAGCCCAGTGGGCAGGACACCTAGAGGGACCCAGTGGCAGCTTCCTATTGCCACCCACAAGAAGGCCACTGCAGGGTCATCCACGTGTCTTCCTCCAGCAGCCAAATTCCACCTCAGATCTCCTTCTCTTCCCTTCCTCCCCAACCCCAGTCCCTCCCTGACACCCACAATCTCTCGCTGTTCTCCCCATGCCTACACCTGCTCCCCATCCCCATCAGTCAGGGCCCAGATGCCGGCACGCTTCTGCCGTGACCCTTGCTCTTCCCTGCCCACTGGCTCCTGACAGCCACCCCACTTCCCTCCCTTGCATGCTGCTGTGTTCCCCCGCCCTCACCCTTCAAGTTCTCTACCTCCACACCCCCCACTGAGAACTTTCCTCCCACCCTCCCCGCTCTAAATTAGATTCTCCCTCTCAAGGCTCTCCCTCAATCCGTTTCCTCTCCTCAGAGCACTTAACAGGCGTTGCAATTGCACACTAATTCCTGAGTTTGTTTAATAGGCTCCTCGGGGAAGGGACTTCAGCTAACTTGCTCAGCACTGCAGCCCCCTCAAACTCAGCCTTGAATGCCGAGGGTGGTGCCCAGCGCACACGAGTGAGTGAGCAACAGAATGAGAGGATGAACGGCATCGCCCACCCACGCCAGCCACCCTCCAGCAGCCTGCCCACCCTGGGCGGGGCCTCACCACAGAGGGTGGAGTGGATGGAGGGGAGAACTTTATAGAAATGCTCTCTGGAGGCTTGTGTACTCTAGGGAGAGACAGAGACCCTTGGCCTTCCGGATCCCCACACACTGGTTCAGAAAACTCCACATCCCTTGCTGTTGTCTACCCGTTTCCTCCACGTTGTAGATGGCTGTTGCCATCTTGAATCAGAGCATCTGGGATCACCTACGGGGCCTGTTCATACTCCCTCATGGAAGGAGGGGGAGGCTCACGAACTCAGGAGTCTTCTAGATCCTCACCAGACCCTCTCCATCTTTGGGGTTACGTGAGACTTCAGCAATTGACTGCGGTGAGACTCTTGGGTACTGGAGCTGCCTCTGAGCATCCAGGGGGACCCTTTAATAGCTCAGCTTTTCCTCACAGGTTGTCCCCCTTCAGATGGGACTCATCAGAGGGACAGCTGTTTGTAAGTTGTGGAGGGGACTTCCATGTAGTGTAACTGCCTCTGAGGCCCTCCCCCTCATGTTCCTAGAAGTCACCCTGATAGCCTTGTCAGTTCGCCAGCTCAACTACGAATTTTTTCTTTGCTGGTGCCCTCTCCATCTCCCTGTCGCCCTCAAAGCAGCTCTGGCATACTGTGATGCTTACACAGGAAGAAGGGAAGGTGACAGGCTCAAGATCGCACAGAGGCGCAGCCAGCTGAGTTCTGCCAGGTGACTGAACACCCGAGCGGCCCCTGAGCGCTCTCCCTGCCCCAGCTGCCTGGAGCTCTGCACACCTGTTCAGGTGTAGAGGCGAGAGATCCAGCAGGACACAGAAAGCTCACCAGAATTTGAATGGGGATATCTTAAGAGGCAAATTACCTTCCTTCACTCCAACCAAGGATTGGGAAAGCAAGGCTTAGCTAGTAAGAGAGAAGGCAGCTCTGTAAGAGATAAACACAGAACAGGTAGAGAGCATCCAGAGAAGGACCCCAAAGCCTCCTGGAAACAGTATGTGGTATGGCTTCATCAGAGAAGCTGTTGTATTGTCATGAAGGTAGAATTTTCTGGAATCTGCCCTTCAGAACTTGCCAGAAATCCACTGTCCAGAGTAACAGAGAAAACTGTCTATAGATCAATTGTTATAGTCAATCACTTGGCTTTAAAACCACCAAGGGGTTTGCTGCAGCTGCTGGCTGCTGCTGGCTGCTGTTCACCGCAGGGTCATGGTGACGGGGCATGTTAAGGAAGTCAGCTTTGCTCAGGGCATGTGGCTGGGACAGCCAGTCCTGTAGCAATAGTCTGCTGAGCCAGGGACTACTCCAGAACTAGGATGCAATTCCCTCTCCTGCAGTGTGTCTCCTCTGCCCTCTACCGACTAGGTTTAAAGTCAAATCAACTGGAAAATGAAAACTTCCTAGAGAGGGGCACATTTCCACTCTCACCTTGGGCAGTCAAGCATGCCTGGGAGCCGAAACACATTTGTATCTGGCTCGGTCCACACCTGCTCACCTTCCATATACACATTTCCACGCATATCTGAATCCCATCCAACAGCAAACGAGCTCTATATTTCCATCTAACAAGAGGCAGCTATCTGTCTTAGAGGTAAGCAAGATCTTGCTACATACTCCCGAGACTCTCCGCATCCTCTGCTAGCTACAAATTACTCCTCCAATTCAGTCACGGCCCACTGACTATCCTGTTACTGAAGACTCTATTGCCGAGTTAACTTCCTAGTGCTTGCACATAAAATGAAAATGGGGGAGAGGGAAGAGGCGAGGAGAGTGGCCAGCAAACATAAGTAAATACAGATAGCAGGAAATCAGAAGCCTCAAAGATGCTGAAGAGCTTCACTTGTCTAACTGGCCATGCGGTCCTTGCTGCTAGGGGTGGCCGCCTCCTGCCGCTGCTTATACCTTATATCCCTGCCTGTCCTCACTCTCAGTCAAACCTCTGATGTCTCTGATTCTTTACCCACTGGAGGGACTCAGACCTCCATTACTGAGTACCAGATCACTCTTCGTTTGGGCTTGGTTTCCCATTAGCCTTTACGTGTGCACAAAAGTGCTAAGAGGCAGAGCCACGGCCCAGGTTTCCCCTTGGAAATGGGATCAATTGTTCCAGATAGCAGAGGAACCTCTTTCTTTCCTGTTGGTTCAGTGGCATAGGTCAAAAGTGGCCAGAGAGCCAGGTCTAGGGGTGTAGGCCTGTAATCCCAGCTGCCCGGGAGGCTGAGGCAGGAGGACTACAAATTCAAGGCCTACTGTGATATATAATGAGTCCAATACCAACCCGAGCATCTTAGGGAGACCCTAATCTAAATTAGAAGTGTGAAGAGGGCTTTGGATTTGGTTCAGTGTCAGAGGACTTGCAGCATTTCCTAGGTTCGGTTCTAGCATGTGCATAGAAGTGCACACACACACACACACACACACACAGAGTCAAGCATCAGTCTCACCTAATGCACCATTGTTATGTTCTCTGGGATTTAAGCCCTCTGATGCAGCAGAATACAAAGTGGCCACAATGTGATGGGAAGACAAGCTCTGCCTGTGTGATGTTGTTAGGCAGGACAATACTAGGAGCCACGCCCACTCTCACCCCTTCTCTCCTGAGCCCAGACAGTGGCATTGTTCCTGAGCAATGTCCATCTCAAAGCACACTCTGTGGACTACAAGGGAAAGGACCCCAGGTCTCCAGGTGTGCTCTCCCTATGGGGACCATACTGAGTCTTCAGGGAACCATTGTACCTTGCAGAAGGGTCAGCTGCTTCCTGGTGTAATGGTCAGTGTGATCGCTACATCCTGGGACCTGTATATGAGCTGATGGCTGCCCTCCTTTGTTACAACATGAGTCACAACATTAGAAGTGAAGCTGTGGGGCGTGTCATGCTGGTGGGATGGCATTCTGGGAATTCACAGATGATGGCTCAGTGAGCAGAGAAAGTAAGTCCGTGCCCAAAGTTTCTGTCCATGAAAAAGTGAGTCTCGCCTCCTCTGTGTTGAAGGGATCTCAAGCAGGCTACCTGCCCTGAGGTACCTGCCAGGTTCCCCTGGGAAGCTCTACTATACCCTGGCCTCGGTGGTGGTCTCTGCTGGTGGTGGGATAGGTCCTTACTGTTACCTTGGTCAGTCTTGACAAGGGAAAGTGCATGCTGTGGAGTCCATACAGAGCCTCCACCCATGCCACCATGGCCTCCTTGCCCATGTGAACAAGCCCCAGGATGGATATGCAGAAACTCCTGATGTCTGCTAGATTATTAGGGTCCTTTCTTCAGAGAGCACCCTTTGGTGAGTGTTCACATGACACACAATATCTTCAACAGCCATGCCCTCTGTGAGGTCCAGCTCCAACTCTTCACCAGGCTCCCTCATCTCTAGATTCCAATCATGTTACCCTCAAATCCCTGACCACCTGATCAAGCCAGTTGCAAATGCATGAACCAGGTAGAACCTACCGTTGATCTCTCTCACTGTAGACATAGTAGATGATCCTGGTTCTCTCCACCACACCCTTTTGGGCCCATCAGTGTGGCACTGAGGGCAACGCCAGCATTCTGGGTAAGCTCCTCTGTAGACCTTGCTCCATCCAGATCTCCCTTCCTTAGTGAGCTGGGCTTGAGGACAGCCCAGAAACTCAAGGACCAAGCAAGGAAGGGCTGTCTGCAGCAGGTGATTTTTTTTTCAAGTCTGAACCACTTGCCTATGAACTTGCTTCTACCTCCCAGACCTGCCAGACTCATCTCTTACATCCCTCCTCTATTTGATAGTTTGTACACATCTCACCTTAGGGCTAGACTAAGCCAAGTTCATGCTGGGCAACATAGGCTGCTCAGCCACATGATGTCCTAGGGTCAGACCAGTCTCCAGAGGTCTAGCAGCAGCCAGCAGCCATTTCTCAAAAGAAGCAGTTACCTGAAGAAAGGGGCCTGGGATGGCTTTTTTGGAGTCCTAGAAGTATCCCTGGGACTCACTCACTGGTGTTGGTCATGGTCTCTGTGTAGCACCTGCTAGGTCACAGATAGAGGATGCTGAGTCATGTCAAGTGGCAGAATCTCAGGGACTGCAGTCTGCACTGGCTGCTGAGCCATCTCCTGGTCAGGTTTCTACTTCAACACTGGCAGCTTATTTTGGAAACCATAGGCCCCTGAGCTGACAAAAGGTGTTTTTCGGTCTTCTAGCTTGCATCTGTCTCCCACAGGTGTCTAAGTACCTGTTGTGTGCTGCTGCTCAGGCCAATGTGGACCAGGGTGGACTTGTGTGGGAAGTCCAGACAACTGGAGACTCTCTGGAGACTGTTACTTATAGATCAGGGGCCTCAGTACAGATTTGTCCCAGCTGTAGCCTCCTCTTGGGCCTATCCTGTGACAGGGATCCTGGGAAATGCCCTAGGAGACTGTCACTCAGCTCGTGGTGAGGAAATATGGCTTCATATCCTGTTTCTTCCAGTTTGAAACTTTCCGTTGATTCACCCACCCATCCATCATGGTGAGGGGCTCTTCTAGATCACACACTGATCTAGGCCCTAGGTTATAACAGTGGATAGAAAAAACTCATCCCCTGACAATGAAGCCTACATAGTAATGGGGAGAGGTGACAGATATATTAACAACTGAACAACTATAAGACACATGGAAACATGGGTGGGATGAAGAGGAGACAGAGCACAGTGTGGAAAGCAGCAAAGACACCGCCAGGTGGGGCATTCAGATGTGTGACACCTGAGTTGAGACTTCAAACAAGTAGGAGAGCCTTGCTGTCCAGGGGCCTGGGTGGGGGCAGTCTTGTTAAGAGTGTTGCATAGATTCATGTATTCAGAATCTTTTCTTTCTTTTTTTTTTAATTTTTGTCTTTTTGAGGCAGGGTCTCCCTGTAGCCCCAGCTGGCCTGGAACTCACTATGTAGACCAGGCTGGCCTCGAACTCACAGAGATTCACCAGCCTCTGCCTCCTGAGTGCTGGGACTAAAGGTGTGAGCCACCACATCCAGCTAGTGCACAGAATCTTAATTCATGTGTTCAGCACATGAGGACTGCCACCACCATCATCAAAATCACCATTGTCACTATATTCACCATCATCGCCATCACTATCACCACCATCACTATCATCACCATCATCCTTACCATCACTATCTTCATCAGTACCCTCACCATCAACAACAACCTTGTCATTATCACCATTATTAGCACTCATCATTATAATCACCATCGTCACCATCATCACCATCATCACCATCATTACCATCGTCATCACCATATTCAAAAACATCACCATTTCTCCATCACCACCATCATCTTTACTATCACCACCATCATCACTCACCATCATAACCAACAACCTCACCATCATCCCCATCTTCAATAATATCATCATCACCATCACCATCATTATCACTATTATCAGAATCACTAGCATGACCGCCATCACAATCATCATTCTCCATCACTGTCACATCATCATTTATCATTACCATCTTTAGCAGCAGCCTCTCCATCACCACCACATCATCGCATTGATGGTTGGCACCCTAAACACAAGAGCTTCCCACTCATCTAGTTTCTAGTCTCAGAACATTCACCGAAGGGTGATACCAGGAGAATTGCCTCCCCATATTCAGGGGTCAGAGGAGTGCCCTGAGCTTCCACTGAATGGAGAGTGCCCAGCGTGTGGTCCATCCCTTCTCTTTGATTCCCTGCATCTTTGCACACTCCACAGGTGGCTCTTTTTGGACTAGGCAGCTCCTACTGACAGACCACATGTCTAGAGTCTGGGGACAGTCTACGACACTAATTATGATAATTGATACCTTCAAAGATGTCTGCAATTTGATGCCCAGTTTGGTGGCAAAAGGTTTCAGTGGTTCTGTTTGAACAGCATTTTCCAAGAGTATGTCATTTGGTCACTGGGAAAACAGTTTATTTTCCTGATACTGGGCCAGCTGGACTCTTATCCACACACGCACCCTCCTGGAGGATCTTAGATGGTTTTGAAGATGGAGAACAGTCACCTTGTTCCCACGCAGACCTCAAAGCAACAGGACCTGACTGCCTCAGCTGGGGAGAGTGTTGGCAGGTGTCCAGAAGGAACCAGACTCTGGAGCCAGTCTAAGTCTGGAGAGCTGCACTGACTTAGTCTTCACCTCATTCCATGGAGAGGGCTGGTATCTCCTAATGTAAATAGGGAAACTAAGGCCCAGAGAGGGCAGTCGTGCCTCAACCCCCTTCCCTATCTTTACGGCGAGCAGTTAGACCCTTGACTTGTCCAATGTCCTTCAGTTCTAGCCCCTATCCGTTCTCTTCAATGTCTCCATCTACTGGGGTCCTGAGAGGATGGTTGAGGGTCCCCAAAGTATGATCAGCAGTCACAGGCAGCTGACTAGAGGAGGGTCTTGTTAACACACAGATTCTCACAACCCTGCTAGACCCTGGAACCTTAACCAGTGGGGGTAGCCAGTGAATCAGTATTTAACCACCTCCCTGGGAAAGTCTGACCTGACCCAACCCAAAGCCCTGGTAAGACTGTTACACATACTCCTCACCTTCTGCCCCAACTTGCCAGCCCCTCTCACCTCTACCAGGTTCGAGCTGGCCATGAATACATTGCACTCACCCCCTACCTCACAGCAACATAGGCTTAGGAAGAAATCCAGAGTCCTCCTGGTGCATGTGACTGGGATGGCTCAGCAGGGATTCACCACTCAGTCCATAGCCCTTGTTCCTTCCTCACCAGGCTTTGAGCCATCCACAGAACCTGAATCCTCAGCCGAGCTGTGGGAGCCCCTGGGCAGTCAAGGCAGATCAATAGCTTCACTTTCTTCTGTTACACTTCCCTTACCAATTCAGGACTCCAGGTCCTGCATGTGGTTCAGTGAGATCCAGAAATTTGCATGCCATTACCAAAAGACTAGAGTCTGATGGAAAGTTCTAGCTTTGAGACCCTGACCTCAAAGTCTCTGAATAATGATGATGTTTACTGAAAGATGACTTTGTGTCAGGCACACAGCATCATCTGTATCACCTCACATGACCCTAGCAACAGCCAGTCCGGCAGGGTATATTACTCTCCTTACCCATTAGTGAGGAAACTGAGGCAGGAGAAGTTTGGCTTTCTCCACAAGGCAGGAGACGGGCTCCAAGATGCCCATCCTGCCTTCTGCTCTGCCAGGTTCCACAGTCACAAGGCTCCTGAGTGGAGACCTCGGCTGAGACTGTGCTGACAGTGAACCTGGGAAGGAACATCAGGTCTGGTGGCCACACACCTGTCTGCAGTGTGGGTCCCAGCATAGAAACCCAGCTCTAAGAGAGCCACTATATCAGAGCCCTGTGCCCTATCAGAACCCTGCAGTGCACTCTAAAGACCGTGTTGTGCCCACACTTTGCTCTGTAAATCTTCAAGTGGCCTTTGACCAAAGAAATAACATCCTGACCTGGAAAAGTTAAAAGGACTTTGAAATTATGAGCCCCAAGCCCGGCCCAAGTGGTGAGTGAGGACAAGATGACCCAGGCCACGGAGGGAAAAGAAAGAAGATTGAAGAGCAGAAGCAATTTTCCTTCCGTTGCAGCCTCAGGATCCCATTAACCTCCCTCCGCAGAGCCCGACCTGCAAGGGGAAGGAGCAGGTTGGAGGGGGCAGCCACGGTCACCGTGTCCTTGCTGAGCCCCCACTTTTCCAGTCCCCTGTAACCTGGAACATGGGAGCTCAGGGGCGGTGCCAGCCCTGATGAGGTCAAGGTGGCTCTCAACAAGTCAGGGTCAGGACCATGGCAGAGTCTTCAGGAGCACTCTTGAAGACAGCATACTCAGAAGTACCCAGAGACTCCAAGAACACCAAGCCTTCCCCATGACAAGGTCACCACCAGGACAATATCTTGTTGACACAGCTATGTTTTTGCTGTATTCTCTAAACCCAGTTTCTCATTAACATGCCCCCTGCTGTGTCTCTGGTTTCTGTGCCTGCCCTGGCTGTGCCCCTCTCCTGACCAGGCTGGAAACTACAATCCACACGCAGCCTCCACAATACCCTGCACCCGTGCCGCCCGCTTCAGATATCCCTAAAGGTGGACATTGAAAGAGGAGGAGCAGAAGGCCAAATCTGCGTGGTAGCCTCTACCCAGCTTGTGGCTGCTCGCTCCAGGCAGGAATGATGGGAAAGCCATTGGGGGCTCACCACAGGAAGTGGAGAAAAAGGCTTCAGGAGGGGTGAGTGTCCTGGCCCGTGACTGTGGTCTGTTCAGTGAGTGACTCAGGCCATGGTGACCTGATCAGCAATAACTCAGCACTGTTTCGTGGGGATTCTAAAGACAGTGTTGGCAGAGGCAGCTCTGGATATCTTGGCACCCACCATCACAAGACCTCTGAGTTGGTCCTTTTAATGCCTGACTCTAAGATGTAGTGAAGCCAGGAATTTGATGATACCTGGCCTTTTTCCACTCAAGGATTTTCTGACTGGGAGCAGGTGTCAGCCTGCCATGGATGAGAAGTTGGAAGGTAAAACCCTCTGCCCAGTCCCCCAGGAGAGACAGCTCCAAGGAGACCTTGGAGGGGATCACCATTGCTGGGGCACATCTCCACCTCAAAACTTCCAGCCAAGATCATTTGGCCAAGCCATTCACATACGGAATGGTGAATTTTAAGCAAACTGGCCACTATTCAAGGTCAAGGGCATTTGTAAGACTCGGTGTCATTGGTTCTGGTCCAGATTTCTCTTCAGAGTTCATGTATGGGGTTGGGGGCAATTCATGTTGGGGGCTTGCTTTAAATAATAATAAAAGTGGGTCTAGAGAGATGGCTCAGCGGTTAAGAACACTGACTGCTCTTGCAGAAGACCCAGGTTCGAATCCCAGCACCCACATGGCAGCTAACAACTGTCGGTAACTCCAGTTCCAGGGGATCCAACAACCTCTTCTGTCCTCTGCGGGCATTGCACAACATGGGTATGCTTACCTACATGCAAGCAATACACGCATACACATAAAATAAAAAATAATAATAATAAAAGCAAGTATGCACCTTTCCTGTTTTTCATCCTGAACTGTCTTCTACTGATTTTTAGGTAGGGGACATGCCGCCATCCTTTTCACAAGTGCCTTACCATTCATGACGTCTTGCAATCCTAACATCAACCCAGGAAATGACCGATGTGTCTGGTGGGCAGCACTCAGGGCACATCCGAACCTATGACCCAGAGCTCACATACACTGTGGTGTGGCATGTGTGAGACTTCAGCATGAATGGTATGGGCAGGGCACTTAGGTCCTACCACTTCATTCCCAGGGCAGACATCACTAATCAATCCTTCTTACTTCCCCCAACTCCTTTTCAAGGCTAGCTATCCATCACAGAGATGCATCCAGCTGATTGACTTTAGAAAGACTGCCACTCAAGCAGATATTGTTAGTGGAAGTAGCAAGTCCAGGTGTCGATTCCAGCTCCATGGATAAGTAACAGGGTAGAACTGGGAAAGTATATGGTCACTCTCAGCCTCGGTTTTCCCACCTGCAAAATTGGTACCAACTGGGCTGCTGAGGGCACTAAGCCCTGGGCAGGTGGCTGACAGCATCCTGTGATTTGAGGTAAATCCCACCTCCCTGTGTACGGGAGGGAGGGCTCATGTTAGAGGAGTATTGTCCAACTTGGAAACTGGGATTTGACTAGATCTAGAATACTTTTTTCAGTACAAGCACTTAACAAATTAAATTTTCAAAGATGGTCTGCCCCCAGGTCAGACTCTCCCACACTGTCTGCCCTTCCCATTCTCCACAGTGAACCCTCTAGACAGTCACCATTCCCATGGGGCTCATGGGCTGCAACTTCAGCTGATTTACACAAATCTGACTGCCTTATTGTTCCGGAATTTCTGTTCCTTTGAACTTCGGGGTGGCATGGCCATCCTCGTTTCCAGTCTAGTTTCTAATCCGGAGATTTTCACGGTGCCAGCAGTTATGACAACGCCTGAGGCACAAGCGCTCTGTCTTGCCTGCGAATTACCCAAGAAAACAGAGCTTATCGGGTTTGTCTTAAGAGCATTGAGAGGGGCAGACCTACTACCTCTCCAGAGGCAGGGAGAGGATGGGGAGGAAAGTACCAGGAAGCAGGGCTGTGGTTAGGGGAAAAGTATTCCCAAAGGGTCAGAGATGGGCAGCGGGATCAGGGTGAGGCTGGGGGCAGGGGCAGGGTGAGGATGGGCAGCAGGATCAGGGTGAGGCTGGGCAGCAGGGTCAGGGTGAGGCTGGGGGCAGGGTCACGGTGAGGATGGGCAGCAGGGTCAGGGTGAGGCTGGGCAGCAGGGGCAGGGTGAGCCTGGGCAGCAGGGTCAGGGTGAGGCTGGGGGCAGGGTCACGGTGAGGATGGGCAGCAGGGTCAGGGTGAGGCTGGGGGCAGGGTCACGGTGAGGATGGGCAGCAGGGTCAGGGTGAGGCTGGGGGCAGGGTCACGGTGAGGATGGGCAGCAGGGTCAGGGTGAGGCTGGGGGCAGGGTCACGGTGAGGATGGGCAGCAGGGTCAGGGTGAGGCTGGGGGCAGGGTCACGGTGAGGATGGGCAGCAGGGCCACGGTGAGGATGGGCAGCAGGGCCACAGTGAGGATGGGCAGCAGGGTCAGGGTGAGGCTGGGGGCAGGGGCAGGGTGAGGCTTGGGGCAGGGGCAGGGTGAGGCTGGGCAGCAGGGTCAGGGTGAGGCTGGGGGCAGGGGCACGGGGAGGATGGGCAGCAGGGCCACGGTGAGGATGGGCAGCAGGGTCAGGGTGAGGCTGGGGGCAGGGTCACGGTGAGGATGGGCAGCAGGGTCAGGGTGAGGCTGGGCAGCAGGGTCAGGGTGAGGCTGGGGGCAAGGTCACGGGGAGGATGGGCAGCAGGGTCACGGTGAGGCTGGGAAGCAGGGTCAGGGTAAGGCTGGGCAGCAGGGGCAGGGGGAGGCTGGGGGGAGGGGCACGGGGAGGATGGGCGGCAGGGGCAGGGGGAGGCTGGGGGGAGGGGCACGGGGAGGATGGGCGGCAGGGGCAGGGGGAGGCTGGGGGGAGGGGCACGGGGAGGATGGGCGGCAGGGGCAGGGGGAGGCTGGGGGGAGGGGCACGGGGAGGATGGGCGGCAGGGGCAGGGGGAGGCTGGGGGGAGGGGCACGGGGAGGATGGGCGGCAGGGGCAGGGGGAGGCTGGGGGGAGGGGCACGGGGAGGATGGGCGGCAGGGGCAGGGGGAGGCTGGGGGGAGGGGCACGGGGAGGATGGGCGGCAGGGGCAGGGGGAGGCTGGGGGGAGGGGCACGGGGAGGATGGGCGGCAGGGGCAGGGGGAGGCTGGGGGGAGGGGCACGGGGAGGATGGGCGGCAGGGGCAGGGGGAGGCTGGGGGGAGGGGCACGGGGAGGATGGGCGGCAGGGGCAGGGGGAGGCTGGGGGGAGGGGCACGGGGAGGATGGGCAGCAGGGCCACGGTGAGGATGGGCAGCAGGGCCACGGTGAGGATGGGCAGCAGGGTCAGGGTGAGGCAAAGTAGCAGGTTCAGGGTGAAATTGGTTAACTGCCATCTGTTGGGTCTCTGCCTTGAATATAGGATGTTTGGCTCATAAATGAGCTTCCATGGTTCAGACAAGTTAATACTGCATGTGTCAATTTCCCCTGGGTAACATAAAGACTGCCATGGGTGGTGCCACTGCCGTTTGTTATTTAGGGTTGAGGAAGAGCTCCCCAATACCTAGTTTTCCCAGAGAGGTCCCTCAGACACCTGGCCTCCCCATCCCACTGATGTAAGTTCAGAGAGCCTGTCTTCCTTCCCATGCTCTGGAGCCTGGCTGCCCACAGACCTGCTGTTCCTGTCTGGGGTCTCACAGCAGCAGCCCTGCACCCTATCATGGAGGATTCTTGGATTCACTCAGCATCCTCTGGGTTGGGCTCTCTATCTAGTCTTCAGGTCCCCAGGTGTCCATGTGTCCACAGGATGATCTTGCCTTGGAACATCAGCTGAGTTGTGGATAAAGGATGCTGGCTCTCTTTCTCTACCCCAGTCCTCTGAGTTGTTTCAGATTCAGGCAGCAGGTGCTTTGCTCAGGCCCTCAGGCCCCAGTTCTATGATCATAAGGGACATCACTGACAAAGCAGCTACCCCAGGTGTCTGCTTCTGGAGCATTCTCCTGACAGACAAGAATCATAATCTGCAGTGTTGCCATGGGGGTCCCAGCCCCAGCACAGTACCAGGCACCACAGGTGCCCACTGAGTACAGCTGAACTGATCACGATGCTGCCAGCATGACATTGGAGTTGGACCTTCAAGGCCAGGCAGTGCAAACTGTCATGTCAGAGATGATAATAGGACCAGATATGTCAGGAGTCAGAGGGCAACCTTGGGGTTGAGTCATTTAAGAAACAGCTGGGGCTAGAGAGATGACTCAGTGGTTGAGAGCATTGACTGCTCTTGCAGAGGACCTGGGTTCGATTCCCAGCACCTACATAGTGGCTATGAACCGTCCTTAACTCCAGTTCCAGGGGAATCCAAAGCCCTCTTCTGCGGACCCTGGGAGCATGGCAGGCACTGGTTTGGTTTCCAGATTCCCTGCCATCCACAGATGGTCCACCTTCATCAGCTGTTTCTTTTCCTTTTTTTTTTTTTTTTTCAATGTGTGTGAGTGTATTGCCTGCACCCATATGGCAGCTAATAACCGTGTGTAACTTCATTTCCAGGGCATCAGATATTGTCTTCTGACCTCAGCTGGCATTACATGACATGGGTGCACTTACATACATGCAGGCAATAGACTCATACACATAAAATAAAAATAATAAATAAAATATTAAAGAACAAATTGTCCAGCCATGAGTATTTTGTGATAGCAATAGAAAATAGACTACGGCTAAAGAGTTCTTCAACTCCAAAGAAAATGATTTTTTTTTGTCTTTTTGAGACAGGGTCTCCCTGTAGCTGCAGCTGGCCTGGATTCTGTATGTAGACCAGGCTGGCCTCCAACTCACAGAGATCCACCTGCCTCTGCCTCCCAAGTGCTGGGATTAAAGGCGTGTGCCACCATACCCAGCAGAAAATGATTTTTTTTTAAAAAGGAGTCTTGGACCCTTAGGAGAAAAGAAGAAATAACAGAATGAGCAGAAGTGGGGTACATAAGTGCATTATCATTTTCCATATGAGTTTCACGCCATATTTGATGAGACAAGTCATAATACCATATGACACCAAGATAGAGACATTTGAAAGTGCAGAAATAGAGCCAGGAGTGGTGGATGCATGCCCACTGATCCAACACACACTACTGGAGCTCCTCCACTCCAGGCCAAAGAGGAACCCCACTCCTGTATGTTGGTCAAAATGAGTCACAGACAGGGAAGCACAACAGAAAACTACAGACCTGTGAGAAGACAACACAGGAGGGAAATCCTCATGATCGAGGGCTGGGCAGAGTTCTCAGATACGAAAATACAGTCCACACAAAGAGAAAAAGATCACTGGGCCCCAATGGAATTAGATTTTGCTTTCATGGTCATCCTTGGGTAGAGGATTCCCACTTCCAAAGGCCTTTGTGGCAGGAGGCGAACTTGGGAAGCACAAGTCTCCCCAGCACAGGCAGCAGTACCCTCCAGATCAGGCTCCACAGCCCCCGACCCAGAACAGAAACTGTCTGCAAGCCTCACCTGGATGAAGGGGTTTCTGATACTCCCTAATGAGATGCTGGAAATGTGTGGGAACTTCCTCCTCTCCTTCATCTCTTCATCTGCCCCACACACAATGCGCTTGTTTTTGTTTTTAAAAACAGAGTCTCGAGTAACCCAGATGGCTTGAATCTCTATGTAGCCAAGGATGATTTTGAACTTCTGATCCTCCTGCCTCCACCTCCAGGGTGCTGGGATTGCAGGTGTGTGCTACCATACCCAGTTTATGTGGTGCTGGGGATTGACTCCAGGGCTTCTCTCATGCTAGGCAAGCACTCCTACTAACCAAGTCACATTCCGGACCCTGTTTTTTATCGATACCTTCTGTGTGCTTTCTATTTTTCTTTGTGCTGAGACCAGACAGTGAAGGCAGACAAGGTCTTTTCCACCTCATCTGAGACACCTGGTCCCAAGTTCACGACTGCAGAGGACAGCATCACATTCATCCATAACTGGAAAGGATCCGTGTCGTCTCTGGTCCCTGATCTCCATCCATTGTTCCTAGCAACAAAGGAATTGCAGGGGATGCTAGGAGATGTATGAACATTTGGCGCCTGCAGCTTAGGGCATGAACTCCATTGCATACTCCTCTTTGCAGCTCTGAGCTAGCCACACAGTGACTGGGCTAGATATCTTCTCATCGACTTCCTCTGCACAAGGAATTCTTCAGACTATTTCAGATGCAATGAGCAGATTCCACCCACACCACCACCTCTGAGGTACCATGTGATGATTACAGTGAAAATTCCCCTCAGAAAGAGCCAGAAAGACAGAGGACAGAGAGGACATCCCTTCACAAAGTATGGTGATTTGAATGAGAATGTCCCTCATAGGCTTCAAGTATTTGGACATTTTTGTCCCCAGTTGGTGGTGCTGTTTTGGGAGGTCTTGGGAGGTGTGACCATGCTGAAGGAAGCACATCACTGGGGACCGGCTTTGAGAGTTGCCAGATCGCCAGTCACTCTTTGCCTCCTGTGCCTGCTTGAAGATGTGATTGTTCGACTTTCTGCTCCAGTCACCTCTGCTAACATGCCTCCCCCACCATCATGGACCTTAATCCCTCTGGAACCATAAACCAAATTTAAAAAAAAACTCTTCCTTCTATAAGGTGCCTCTGTCATGATGTCTTCTAACAGCAACAGAAAAGTAGCTAATACACAAGGCTAGCTTCTCCTCCAGCTGACGGACAGTGGGATTCCCACCTGTCTATCATGTGACAAGAAAGGCAGAAGGAAGAGACTAGGGTGAGAGCTGGAAGCAGCCTCATTAGTGGGAGGGAGCCAATGTGAGCCCTGAAGGAGGTGATGGATGACAGGGACTACAGGCCAGGCTAGGCCTGTGCATTGGGTGTGATGGCAGACAAGCCTCCCGGTTCCTCTCCTGAAGTGTCATATGTCAGGGTGACTAAGGCCACCTTCCCAGGAGGCTTTGGGAGCCAGGAGATCAAAACCAGGAAAAGATCCTGAGTGGAGCAGCCCGGGCTCCTCACTTAACTGGCCTTGAGTTCACACTCAAATGTAACTGAGTAGCTCGGAGCCTGTGTGTACTGGAGTAGGGGAAGGGGGAGGAAGACTTTGGTGCTCCCTGTGTGGTGAGAAAGCCCAGCCACAGAGGGCATTGCTTGGTCTGAGGTCACACAGCTGGAACGTGGCGGGTGGGTGTGGTGTCTGCCAGCTCCTCCTCTATCCCTCTCTGACTGAGTCAACCTGGAGGGCTGAGGGTACTGAGCTGACCTGGACAGTTATGAGGGGACCCCAGAAAGATACCATGGAATCCAGGAAGTTCTGTCCTAAAATACAACTCTGCCATTCAACATGCATGTGATCTTGAACCTCCACCCGTGTGCTTCAGTTTCCTCCCTATAATTGTACTTGCTTAGGACTAGCAAGTCAACTCCCAGCACCAGGTCCAACACACTGTGGATTCTCAGCACAGGACGGTTACTGAAGACCCCACTGCATGTCTCACCATACGTGAATCCTGCCTTGTCTTCCTGCCTCCTGCCTGCAGAATGACTCTCTGCATTGTACGGCGACCTCCCTGCGAAGGTCCCCTCGGTATACCTTCCCACCTCCATGTCCTCATCTCTAAAAATAGGACCCCACAGCCATTTGGGGTGGTCCCCTACTTCCTAACCACAGTTGACTGTGTCAGAAATGATCTCCTGACCCCACTTAAGCCAGTCAGGAATTTGGAATTACACCCACGAGTTAATTTCTTTACTTGGCCAGACTTGCCAAGGTGGCAGTGATAGAGCTCTACCATGTGCCTGGACACAAGAAGGAACCGGATGCATACATCTCTTTGATCCCAGTGAGTGTCACCAAGAACCTGAGCATTCTTTTGCTCCACCTGGATAGAAACAGTGGGTGGGTGAAGAGAAGCTCTGCAAATGCTGCTCTCTGGATACTTTCATCTCTCTCAGCAGTAGCAACGAGCTGTAAGCAGGTGGGAGCAGCAGCAGGTGGCACCCTCTAGTGTTAGGGTGGCTCTTCAGGCTTCAGTATCAGGCCCTTGACCCTTGGCAGTGAGTGATCTGAGACCCTTGGCCCTGAGACTGGCAAGCTCTCTGGCACTCTTCTGGTGAATCCTTTATGTTCTCTTCTCTGACTCCTCATGCCACTTAGCGCTCTCTTTTGGCCTCTTTTTCTCCTGTTTCCATTCTTCTTTCCCTGGCAGATCTGAAACTGTTTATCAGTATCTGCAACTGTCAGGCACCCTTTCCACAACTCAGCGGCCTCTGCTGAGACTTTGTTTGGGATCCAGGATGTAAGCTGTGGCACCCATCCCTGCTCAAAATACAGTGGGACCCCCCCAGGAACCGGGTGTCTGGAGTGATCAGCTTTCCTCCCATGCGGAGCCCATTGCCAGGAGGGATGGGTGAGCAGGTGAGCCAGCTCTTGCAGTGGATCCATATTGATCCACAGCTGCTTCTTCAATCATCCATCAGCTGTCGCTGTGACTGTTCGCTGTCTCCGACTGCTCCTTTCTTCCTGCCCATAGTACTGAAAAGGCCATTCAAGAGAAGCCCTTGTTGAGTTTCATGGTGTCATCACCAGGGTAGGCAACCTGGGAGGGTATCTCCCAGCCAGCTTGCTGAGGCAGCCTGAGCACCCTACTTCTACAGCTTAAGAAGGGGCACACAGACACAGCTACTTGTTTGGACCAGTCATGACCTTCTCTCTTAGTGCTAGTCATAGTAGTTCCACCAGGCGAAGTGTCCCCCTCCCTGTGGTCACATTGGGAATGTTTGTAGGATCATCTGGAAACTTAGCAAAACATCTGGTACAAACTGCTTCAAAGAGTGCTGGCTAAGTGACACATCTACAATGCAACCTTTACACCTCAGGCTTAGGGAACATTACAGAAGAAGGGGCAGAAAGAATTTAAGAGCCAGAGGGACAAGGCACTTGCTGCTAGTTAATGCATTCTAGACATGATAGAGAAGCTGCACCCATTAGACTGTCACAGAATGGCAGTCTAATGAGATCTGCATAACGACAAAACCAGTTGACATGCCAAGGTGGGTAGGGGAAATTTCAGGGACTCCCACCTCAAGACAAAGTACTACCGGGTCTGGCATGGTGGCATATGCCCTTAGTTCCAGGACTGGGGAGGCAGAGGCAGGTGGATCTCTGTGAGATTAAGTCCAGCCTGGTCTCCATAGCAAGTTCCAGACCAGCTGGGGCTATAAGGAAACCCTGTCTCAAAAAAATAAAAATATAAAATAAGATGCTACAAGGAATCAACGATTAATGGATGCTGAGGGAGGGAGAATCAGTTTTTTCCAGTTTTCTCTGTAACTAGGACTAGCTCCTCAGAGGTTATCTAACCCCAAGTAGACAACCTTAAACACAGATATACGCAAGCACCACTAAACTGACTCAATGCATTATATATAATATATATTATAACAATGTATTATATATATAAATTATATATTATATTATAACAATAATAAAAGAATCAAAGAAGAGAACAAGAAATCGAGAGGGAGGGGTTTGAGGGGGAGTGAGAGGGGCAGAAATAAGGCAAATACAATATTAATGTATGAAGTCCTCAAAAACAAAATAAAATTTCATTAAAAAAGAGTACCTGGCTAAGGCTGCAGCATGGGGAGCCAAGGCAGTCAGCTGTGGTCTTTGTATAGTTGTCTCAAAGAAGACATGGAGTCCTTAGGGTGGCTGGCACTGGCATCTGCAGTCTGGCTGGCTGTTAGACTGGTAGTCACTCAAGGCAACAAGGGAGAGTCAGACACAGCTAATTAGGAAGTTATATTGCTCCATTCCCAATATCTTTGCTTATTAGCAGGAAGATGAACGTCAGAAGGGGTATGTACAGTACAAATTTAAAGGACTTAGTACCACCAACAGTGATTTCAGCTGTGCTTTAAGAGTGCTTTCTGCCTGCTCAACACTCCAGGGAAAGGTTGGTCCCCTCATCTGTCTTACAAGAGCTCCAATGTTGGAGCACATACTCTGGGGTCAGATGTCATAGGTTCAAACCTCAGTTCAGTCATTAACAAGCCTGAAAATCCATGCACTCTGGTCTTCTGATTAATAAAATGGAAATAATAGAGTCTGAGGAGATAGCTCAGTCAATATAGTGTTTGTTTTAAGTCCTGGTTCATTGTGGTCAGATTGACACAGTCACCTGGGAAGAAGGAACCTCAGTTGAGGAACTTCCTGGATCTGATTGGCCTGTGGCCATGTCTATAAGGGATTGTTTTGACTGATGATTGATGAGGGGGTGGGGGAGACAGCCCGTTGTGGATGACAATCTTCCTAAGCAGACGGGACTGGGCTGTAAAAGAAAGCTAGCTGAGCATTATTCAGTGAGTAAGCCAGTAAGCAAAATTCCTCCATGGTTTCTGCTTCAGTTCCTGCTTGAGCTCCTGTCCTGACCTCTCTCAGTGATGAACTGTGACCTAGAAGTATAAGGCAGATAAACCCTTTCCTCCCATAAGATGCTTTTGATCAGAGTGTTTTATCACAGAAACAGAAATGCAAACTAGAACACCTTGAAAGCGTACAGGCCTGAGCTCAATCCCCAGAACCTTTTTAAAAATCTGGGTGTGATGGCATGTGCTTACCATCCCAGGACTGGAGAGGTGGAGACAGGTGATCCCTGGTGTTCATCATCAGTCAGTCTAACCTTCTTGGAAAGTTCCAGTGAGACACCCTGCCTCAAAAAAGAGGGGATTACAACACTGAAGAATAAGACACCAAAGTTGTTCTATGGCCTCCATAGACATACACACACGCGCGCGCGCATACTTACATGCAAACATGTGCACCTGTGTACCCACATGCACCTGTACGCACACATGCACCTGTACACACATATACACATGCATCTGTGCACACACATGCATCTGCACACACACACACACACACACACACATACACACACACACAGAGGAGTTAATGACATCTCCATAGGGAAGATGCATTGAATAGACCACGGGATTCCACCTGCTCCCTCCTCCAGTAATAAGAGGACCTCATTTCTGTGGGGGTCCCTCTCCATCCTCTTCACTGCCTGTTTGTTTTTAGCATGGCTAGCCTCCCTCAGGCTTCAGGGATGGGCACATGAACTAACCTGGCCAATGAGAGTGCATTTCGGGACTTTGTTGGAATTACTGGGCAAAGAAAGTACTCTTTCCTGGAGGAGAGGGACTTTCTTTGAGTAAAACCCACCCAGAGGAAAATATAACCAAGAGACAGAATGTGATGGGTGCCTAACCACCTCCTCTCAGCACCTGGACCCAGCCATACTTCAATTCCCATCAACTTAGTTTGTGAGATGATAAATTCCCTTCCCTGCCTTATGACAGAAACAGACCCAGCTGAAACAATAATCACTCCCATTGTCACAAACCCTCCTGAAATGATGTGCCTGTACTCATACATCATTCACTCGTCGCTCAGGATCTGAGCCCTGGTCTGGCTGTCTCTGAATGACAGTCTTTGGGAGAGCTATAGAGAGAAGCTAAGTGACAGGTTTTGATGAGCCGCAGGGAAGAGGTGCTCAGGGTGCAGCTTGCAGAGTCCGAAGCCTCTCGCAAGGCAATCTGATTGGAGGCAATCTCCGCCACTTCCTGGAATGTGTGCTGTTCACCTCCTGGGGCCAGTTTGACCATGACAGTTCCATTATTAGATTCAGCAAGCAGGAGACATCTCCACACTCAGTGCTGGATCAGACAAGAAGATGAGAGAGAGGGTGGTAATTCCTCTCCCTTTGCTCCCCGGGGAGCAGCCTCCCAGCTGCCGCCAGGGCTATCTGATAGGGCATAGGGGTCCACAGCCCAAAAGAACCCTGGAGAGTAACCATCCCCCAGAGCAGCAGGAGCATGTGACTAGCAATCCAGACTGGAGAGGCAGAAGCCTTGTCCCTACCAGTTCCCTGGGACTCCAGCCTGGAAGGTGCTGGAACCTGGGTAGGTATGTCAAGGCTTGCAGCTGCTACAAGATCCTGTTTCAGTCTCAGATGGGGATCCACCACCCAGACCTCCTTGTTCATGGACTACGGATTAAAGATGAAAAAGAGGACTTTCCCTCTAGCGAGTGAGAGCAGGGAATAAGTCTAATTCATGCTTGGGTCGCCATGGCCTAGTGAAATCTTCATGGCACGTTATGAGAACTTATTACATACTAATGATCTATTTGACAAAAAGTCCTTAGAAGTCATGGCCTTGTTTTACAGTCAGAAATGGTGAGTTTTACTGAGAATTTTTTCCTCATTTCCTGTCTGATCTTGGAATGGCCACCAGTGAACTTGAACTTGGGATCAATGTAATGTTCTCTGAGGCCTCCTGTGACCCTAGACTGCTGTGGTAGGTCCTGAGACATACAGTGGAGATGGGCAGGGTCAGCACTGGAGTTCCTGTTTTCTGCCCTCAGACAACCTGTTCTCACACCTGATCTCTACCCTCAAAGAGCTTGTTCTTTGGACCTATTCTTTAATTTATGAATAACTGGAATATTAGTTATCCTGATTTGATGAATACCTATTATATGCATATACTCCAAATCACGCTGTAGACCAAAAATGTATACAGTCATTACATGCTAATCATTTTATTTAATGTTTAAAGAGGTAGAAATGTTAAAAAATAAAATAAATGGCTTATGGCTTACCTAAGAGTCATGTGTCCACAGCAAAACAGCTAGCATTTCTTGGATACAAGAGATAGAAACAGGATTTAAGAAAATTGTTGATGGGGCTAAAGAGATGGCTTAGTGGTTAAAAGCACTGGCTGCTCTTGCAGAGGACCTGTGTTTGATTCCCAGCACCCGCATGATGGCTAACAATTGTCTGTATCTCTAGTTCCAGGGGAATCCAACTCCTTCTTCTGACCTCCACAGACATTGTGCGACACCAATCCCAGGAGGGGTGGGAACATTGCTAGATCCCAGGGATCTCTCTCTCTTTCTCTCTCTCTCTCTCTCTCTCTCTCTCTCTCTCTCTCTCTCTCTCTCTCTCTCTCTCCTCTCTCTAACTTGCTGACCAGGATTCTAATGTGGAAATCCCAGGGGAAACTCCAATTGGCCTGCTTGGAGAACGAATGGCAGATCCCACTTGGATCATACAGATGGAATTGCAGGGATCAGGGCAAGCACAGGGACTTCCCCCAACAAAGTGGCTGTTCCAAGAACTGAGGGCAGGCTGGGCACACAGCAATGGGAATCCTTTTCAGAGGGTGAGACAATTCAAAGGCAACATCTGGCAAGGGGATCTGAATGTGTGACACAGACCACGGGAATGGACATGGGAGAGCTGCTAGGGTGACCTGCCATCCATCTGTTCCCTTTTCGTCACAGTCTATTCATCACACGCCCCTCCCTCTGTCACTGGACCCCTGTCTTTCTGCTTACCACTTGAAAACCAAACAGGTTTATACCAGGACCAGCTCTGAGAAGATGACGGCCGGCCTATCATTCCCAAAGCGTCAATGGGAACTCAAGTACAGAAAAGGGCATTTACAGGTAGGGAAAGAAGGCTGCATGATAAGTGTTCTAGTTGCTTTTCTGTTGCTGTTACAAATGCCCTGACAAAAAGCAACTTAGGGAAGGAAGGGTTTACTTGGTTTACAATTCCAGGTTACAGCCGATTATTATGGGGACATCAAGGCACTTAAAGCACCACATCCAGCCAAGAGCAGAGAGAATGAACACACGGATGGGTCCTTGCTGGCTTGCTCTCAGGTGGCTTTCTCCTCTCTTGTACAGTCCAGGATGCCCTGCCTAGGGACTGGTGCCACCCACAAAGGCCTAGGTCTTCCTATATCAATTAATAAGACAATCCCCCACAGACATGCCCACAGGCCAACCTGATCTAGATAATCCTCATTAAGACTGTCTTCCTAGGTGATGCTGGGTTGTGTCAAGTTGAGAGTCAAAACTAACTAGCACAATAAACAAGGCCTTTGTCATCCAGGACATTGTCACCTTCTTTGACTGACCTTGACTTCATGTAATTCTGTAGACAAACATTACTATTCTGTAAATTAAACCTCATGGCGGTTATGGGCTATGTGTGAGCTGAGGCAGGACTGGATCAAGGGAAGGTGTTATGCGTCTGATGTTATCCACAGGTCATGGATACTTTGGGTTCTGCCATCCTAAAAGAAAGATTAAATAGCAAGTAGCATTAACATCTTACGCATTAAGTGCAGATTTATTTCTGAATACAGATCGCTAGGCAAAAATAACTCTCTGGGAGCAACTTTCAAAGAGGCCACCATGTGACACCTCTACTTCAGCTCTGGGCTGGATCCCAGGAAAGGA
This sequence comes from Nannospalax galili, assembly GCF_000622305.1. Taxonomy (NCBI): domain Eukaryota; kingdom Metazoa; phylum Chordata; class Mammalia; order Rodentia; family Spalacidae; genus Nannospalax; species Nannospalax galili. The sequence goes on from NW_008336404.1 coordinate 185,124, forward strand.
TCAGATGAAGTCTCTCCATGGAAGGAACCACATGGGAGGGGCAGCAGACCTGGAAACAGGCAATGAGGAAGCCAGGTCGTTTGTGGGTCAGGGAGGCCATTAGAGGTTTGTCAAGTTCAGCAGAGGGCGAGGCCATCCACTCCAGGTGGGCTGAGGCAGGAGCTTCCAAATGCTGATGTTCTACTGAGTCTTTATGTAGATATATGAGAAGATGTGCATATGTAAATATATGTCTGCACACATTATGTAGATGTATGCATGCGTGTCCTTGTGTGGATTTATGTATAGTATGTGTTCATGTGCATATAGACGTGTGTGTATGTGTTTGTGCAGATGTGTATGGGTGTTTGCATATGTACATATGTAAATATATGTGCATGTGCTTGTACACATATGTGTAGGTATTTGTATAGATATATGTGAGTGCATTTATAGATATATGTGCATGTGCATAGATGTGTGTGCATATATGTGTGTAGATGTATGTGTAGATATGTGCATCTCTGTATGCATGCATCTCTGTGCATGTGCATGCATGTGTGTCAATCTGTATGTGTTTCTGTGGATATGTGTGCATATGTGTATAGATGTGTGTACATGTGTGTGGCTATGTGTGCCTAGATGTGTTGCATGTGTGACTATGTGTGTGTTGCGTATGGGTCCATGTGTGTATATGTGTGTAGTTTTTATGATTTGTGTCCAAATGTGTGTAGCTGTGGGTATGAATATATGCATATGTGTGAATAGATCTATGTATAGATATGTGTGTAGATATGTGATCCTGTGTGTAGGTATATGTGTGTAAATGTATGTTCATGGGTACATGTGTATGTGTGTTTCTGCATGCATATGTGTATATTGTGTGCATGTGTTTATACATGTGTGAAGATATATGTTTGCATGTATGTGCATGTGGGCATGCATGTTTTTAGATGTATATATGTGTGTGTGTTTGTGTCTTTTGAGGACTAATTTTACACATTGATCTTCAGGAACAGAAATCAGACTGGAATCTCTAAAGAGCCACCAGGTTCTATGAGCAATTCTGAAGGATTATAATTATAACCACTGTACAGATGGGGAAACGGAGGCACAGAGATGTGGGGCAGCCTGCCCTAAGCCACAGCTACAGGGCCAGGTCTCTTTCAGATTTCACAAAGCTCCACCCACTTATCCAGGGTAGCCACTCCACAGAGAGGCCTGGAGTGTGCCACTGCACGGAAGTGCACTGCAGGGGGCAGGAGGCTCACTGCGGGAGGGCAGGAGGCTCTGCAGAAGGCGCTCCGGGCTGTGAACCTTTTCAGGGGCCTTTCTTGTGCTATCAGAAACCAAGGAGGATGACCAAGTATCAGCTTCTGGAGGAACAGTGGTGACTGGAGTCCAGCAGCCACATACTATGCTCTGGACCCAGAAGAGGCCTAAGGCACAGCCAATGGTCACCTCTACCATCCTCCCCCAACCCCCAGATCAGCAGACAGTCTATGAAAATTGGTGTGCAATAGCCACATGCCGCGGAGGGAACTGAGGCATCAGCAACAGGGTAGGGTAGGGCAACCCTAAGTCCCACCTGGCCTGGAACAACCCATTTGCTCCTACTGCCTGGATATAGTCAAGGGCAGTTGCTCCAGAACTCTCAAATCCCCTGTTTGGACAGTAGTTACAGAATGACCCTAAGATGGGGATTCTTCAGAGGAAAAGGGACCCGACACTGATGGAGCCCTGTCCATGCCAGGGATTAACACCCACAGCCACTGTAAACCCAATATGACACTTCTCACACTACCTGGGACAGGTGGGGGTGGCAGACATCTAAGACCCTGAGGAAGACTGATTTCCTCGGTGTACCTTTCATGTACAGCGTGTACTGATGAGCCAGGGGGTGGAGGGAACACTCTGTGCACCTGAGGGCTTGCTCCAGCAGGACGCACTGTGGCAGACAATTTTACAAGGGCCCCTGGAGCTCACCAGCCAGGATAGGGAGAAAATTTCATCAGTTGTGACAGAACTTTAATGAACTTTCAGCAGCATTTTGTGACACTAAAGAGTAGAAACACAGAATAGATCGCCCCTTATTAGCCACAGAAGGGGTGGGATAGGCAGGCCAGCAAGGGGTATCGCTTGCATTGCCCATGGCTATAACCAAATACTAGACATAAAGCAACTCAAGGCAGCAGGAAGTGTTTACTGTGGCTCACAGTTCAGAAGAGGGTCCATCACAGCAGGAAGGCCTGGCAGCAGAGCGAGCTTGACCCATGGCACCAACCAGGAAGCCAGGAGAAGGGAGCGCCAGGGCTCAGGTAGTTTTCCCTTTTCATTCAGTCACAGCCCCAGCCCCAGCCCCAGCCCATAGGATGGTACAGCTACCCACATCTAGGGTGAGTCTTCCCTCCTCAGATAAACCTCTCTGGAAGCGCCTTTACAGACACACTCAAAGGTGTACCTCATTAATGCCCTGGGCATCTTTAATCTTCTGAAATTGGCATTGGAAATTAGCCATCACAGAAAAGAAACTTTCTGCATCATAGGCTGGAAAGAGGGCGCCAGCAAGAAAGAAATAGGAAAACCAGAGTCAAAAGGTTAAAGGGGGCAGACCCAGGCAGCCTTCCGCCCTCAGGAAACAAAGGGAACCTATGGACATCCACTAGCAGGGGCTCTGGCCATTTACGTTATATTGAAGGACTTGGGATCTCTCCATCCCTAAGAGATACCTGAGCATGCTGATTCTGCAGAGGGGGCCAGTGTGCTGTGATGATGAGGCAGGCAGACAGCCCTCACCCAGCAGGTGGTTATAGAACCTCGTCTCCAGCTGCAGCTCGTGCAGGGCCCACAGTCTGTGTGTGTTGGGGGGGTGCTCCTAGTGTGTCCTTCTCTTACCATGTGACCTGGCAGGGTGCTGGATTTAGCACCATAAGTTTCCCTGTCCATCTGACGCTGTGGAGGAAGAGGGGGAGAATTTGATGTCTGCAGGGCACCCTCTGGAGTTTCCAGGCTCTTTCCCTGAACAAAAATTTAGACAGATACACATGGAAGTGACAGAGAAGAAGAAGGAGTTTATTAAGAGGAAAAGATACATTCAAGGTTGAAAGTGGGCCAGGGCTGAACAGTCCAAGGCTCAATGGTGCTGGCTGTGAGAGCTGGAACCTTCTATGGGCCATTCACATAGCACCTACCGGTTCCTGCTCTTGTCCGTCACAGGCTTTCCTCGAGCGTGCTCTGGCTGACATGCAGCTTCGGGGGAGGGGAGGTCCAGTTCAGTCCAGTCTTTTTCTATGTCATTGATTTTTAATACACTAATTTCTCTTCCTCTCCTCTCCTCCCCTCCCTTCCCCTCCCCTCTCCTCTCCTCTCTCTCCTCTCCTGGTCATGTGGCCAATTGGCACTACCACTATCTAACCCTCTCCTCCCCTCCCCTCCCCTCCCCTCTCCTCTCCTCTCCTGTCACTGAGGGGCGCAGGGTTTTCAGCTCATGTGAGAGCAGAAATGACAGCTACCATTTCCCAACTAAGATCTGGTGACACAGCACACATCCAGCCCTCCCTCTCCCCCTCATGCACTGTCATCAGAAAAGGCTACAACATGTGCAGGGGCAAGGTTCCCAGCAGGCCTGAGGAAAAGCCCCAGAGCTCCCTGGAAACCTAAAGCAGACCCCACCCTGCTGCAGGTAACCCACAGACCCATAAGCCAGAGAGAAAAGTGTTTGCTGCTACATGCCCCAGAGATGCTTGTGCTCTTCCTTACACAGAAAAACCAAAAAGAAATATGAAATCTCAATCCCACAAGTAGATTTTATAAAGGAATTTTTCCTCCAGAAGCCCCTGTTAGCAACCTCAGGACTGCAGCTCAGGGAACTTGCAGCTGTGAGAGGCAGAACAGACCTGGGAGTAGAAACCTCTTCCCTCTCAACCTGCAAGAAAGAAGGGCCCATTGACTCGAAAGACAAATAGTGTGTTTTTTTTCTCATATGCAGAAGCTAGGCTTCAATATGTACACACATGAAGAAGAGGGACTGGGGGAAGAAGGACTCTAAGGAGGGGGAGCAAGAGGGAGGAGCAGGGGACCAACAAAAAACAGATCACGTTTTCTCTCATATGTGAAATGGGGGAAGGGGGACCAGTGAAGAGGGACAAAAGAAGGCAATGGGGTGAACATAAGCACAGAATACTAATAATAATATGCATATATGCAAATGTCACAATAAAACCCATTCCTTTATATACTCACCAGGTGACCAGAGAACCTCACCTCCAGCTCTAGCGTCCGCTGAGTGCTGAGGGTCTACAGTGAGCAGAGACATGCTAAGGGCTCCATCTTGCCTCAGCATCCAGTCTACCCTCCTCATGACCCCCAACAGGCAAGGTAATGGGGTCCTGGATGGATCCCAGGCCTCTTCTGAGGCCTGAGGTATTAAGTGCTGTTCAGCAGGACCTGGACATTCTACACTGTGTCCATGCTAAGCTGAGCAGCCATCAGGGATAGGCCACTGTCTTTCTTGGAGACAAGACCCCTTCTCTACTCTAAGGTCTGGGTGGACCCCTAAGCAGGGCTGCTTGGGGGACGGAGCCTTACCTGGGGCCTCATGACTATTCTGGGCTTCTGGTCTCTCCCTTTCTCTCATTGAAAACTGGACACTACATGTCAAGGTGGGGGACAGAAAGAGCACTGGGCACACATCCCCTCCCTCCTCGTCACTTTCGTTTTACAACTTATCCTTGGCACCTGTCCCCTGAAATTAAGTCCTCTCTCCTTCCTGCGATCCAGTATATTCAACCAATGGAAGCAAGGTTCTTGTTTCAAAAGTTGTTTATTTTTTTTATATATCTTGTGTTGCATATCTGTATGTGTGAGAGTATACACATACATGTGTGGGGTGCATCAGCCTGAGTATGTGAGCATGGTGGCCAGGAGAGGGAGTCACGTACCCTCTATCACTCCCTGTCTCTCTTCTGAGACAGGATTCATCATTAAACCTGGGCTTATGGCTGACAAGGGCGTAGAGTCCAGCCAGGCTTTATGGGGGAGGGTGCATCTGGGTCACCACTGAGAGATGGGCAACAGAGTCCTGACCAGACAGAGGCAGCAGGGACCAGATAAGTGGGAAAGTCCTGCTCTCGGCCTGAGCAGGCAAAGCCGGGCACCATGAAGATGCCCATAGGACTGATTTCTGTCCAGCTTCTACCTAACCCTTCGGCTCACAGCCGCCCCCATGTCAAGCAAGCATCATGAAGGTAACTGTAAGCCTATGACATGCTTCACCAGGTTCACCCTGTGTTCAGTAGATGCATGCAAGCTTTGCCACAGCCATGGGCACAGTAGGCCCAGCTGGCTCTTGAGGTCTGGGAAAGAGTTATGAGCAGAGGCTACAGAGGATGTGTGCTTTCTGGAAACTCAGGGAAAGCTCCTCTCTAGACAAGTTGCTTTCTCACTCAGACTAGGGTGGCAGTAGAATGGGATGAAGGAGTCCAGAGCCAGACCCACTGTGTGCCGTGGGTTCAAAACTAGATTGTATGGAGCCCTCCCAGCAACAGGGATACACACTCACAGCACACTCACACTCACTGCCAAGCCCACAGCTAGGATGAGGGGCCTAGTCTTAACTGACTGCGGTCTGGAGGCCCACCCATCTGCAAGGTGGCCTCTGAGGTCTCCAGCTCTGACTTTGACTGTGAGGCCCAAACCAGGGAGTAAGAGATGGAGAGGGACTGATGGAGAGGCAGGGATGGAGGTGGGCCTGACTGGTCGTGGGTAAGCGCACAGAGGAGGGCAAGGGCCATGGCCAGCCCAGCAAGCGTGGCTGGGCTCTGGGGTAGGGTAGAGGACAGGCACACAGAGCTGATTGACAGTCTGGCTAGGCAGGGAGAGTCCTGCTCAGGATATATCCTGATCTGGGGTTGGGGACTAGGGAAAGAAGTGCTGTGCAGGCCAGGAACACTCACACAGGTACATGCATACACAGGCACACTAAAGTACACACAGGTGCACGCACACAGACACATAAATATACACACAGAGACACAGATGTACACAGAAGCACACACTGGAGCACAACTCATATACATACAGTCACACAGGAGCACACACAGGTGCACACAGACACGCATGCACACAAACACAGAAAGGTGCCCACACAGACATACAGGTACACATAGACACACAGGTGCACACACAGGTGTACACACAGATGCATACACACAAACAAACAGGTACACACAAGCACATAGGAACATACATAGACACACAGGAGCACATAAATAGACACACAAAAACACATACAGGAGCACACACACAAGCACATATATAGACACACAGGAACAAATACAGATGCACACATAGACACACAGGTGCACACACAGAGACACACAAACACACGAACACACACAGGCACACATGGGAGCACACGCACAGGAACACACAGACACACATGTACATGCACAGAGACACACAAACACACATAGGCACACACAGGAACACACACAGACACATATGTATATGCACAGAGACACACAGAAACACACACAGGCACACATGGGAGCACACACAGGAGCACACACAGACATACATGTACACACAAACAAACATAGGCACACACAGGGCACACACACAGGAGCACACACAAACACACAGATGTGTACACATGGAGATGGAGAGAAACAGGGTTCAGAAAGGCGGAGGGAAGAAACAGAGTACGGGGCATGGAGCAAAGGGGCACAGACAAGACAGAGGGTAAGGATAAATCAGTGTGGGCAGAGACCAGCAGGGACACAAGACGCAGAAGCCTGCAAGTGGGTGCTGGGCAGGAGGTGGTACCCTAAGGCCACCATGGTCAACAGGTGGCGCTCACATCTGCCCCTCCCTGGCCTATCTTTCTATTATCCTCACAGAGTGCTCTCCCCCTTTCCTCACTGAGTCAGACACACTGATGGAAGGAGAGACACTTGCCACCTGGCACCTGACTACCAAGGCCAGGACAAGAAGCACTGTGTCCTACACCAGTATTGGTTTCCAGTCACATGAGCTGCAGGACTGAAGAGCCCACATCCTCCTGACAAGCATTAGGGCTACTGGGAGTGAGATGCAGTCCCTGCCCAGGCAGCTCATGTGGATTCAACAGTTCTGGGTGCATGAGCCCCTTACTGGCTTATGCCTGTGACAAGTCACCTGAACTTCCTAAGCCCTAAAGTCATCTCTGTGGCAGGGTAATGTTTCTGAACTGTGTAAACTGAGTCTAGGAGTGTTGATGAATCCTCTCCTGGAATTAAAGAAAAAAAAGGCAAGTGTCCAATCCATAGACTCCAGCCTCCTTTCCAGAACTGCCTGCAGGTGTGGTAGCAAAGAGAACTTCCTGGACAATGAAATGGTTGCAAAGAACCTTGAGAACTATGAAAAGCCCCTAAGATAAGATAGAAAAGAAAAGAATTAGAAAGGTAAACGAATCTGGAATCTTCATTTGCCAAACTGCTACATTCTTTTGTAACCATATATTTCTGTGTAACCACTTTCTTAATTACTACACATAATGAGTTGACTATGGATTTCCCTAAAAACCTGAGCTAGGGGCTGGTGCTATTGCAGAGTGATCCGAGCCTTAGCCCACCAGCGTGAATAAACGCTGTCACCTGGATCAGCTGTTGGTCTCCTGATTTCCAGAAGTTCCCTCAACACTGGCACTTATAGGGCAGCGGGCCATTTGCATGCAGGGAGCAGAGATGAAAACATGTCATGTGTCCTATATGGCCCAGTTCTCTCTTTGTCCTGTTGTGATGCTGGGAAGCAGGTAGAAAGACAGTGCTAGTTTAACTTGCCCAGATACATAAAGACAAGACAGCAGCCAAGGGTGTCGGAGCTTAGAGAGTCACAAGTGCATGGCTGGGATGCCTGGAGCATCTGTTCATCATCTGCCTCTGGTACAAGGGAAGACTGGCTTCCTGGCTGGACACGTGAGACTGTGGGGAAGGAGCAGGGGTATGCCAGTCTGGCTGGTGCCTGTTGGGGGACCCTGCTGCTAAGGTTGTAGTCCTCCATGTCCAGATAGCTCTAAGGGGCTCAGCACTATATGGAAGGACTCCCTTTCTCAGCGGGGGCCTCCTGCTCTCTGCCTGACTTACCTGGAAAGTGCCACCAAGCACAGATGCCTGACCTTATTTGGAACATGACCTTTGGCATAGTTACCTGCAAAAAAACTACCCCCAGGTTTTTTCTATATGATAATTGGGCATTGCCCCATAGTTGGATGATAGGATCCTGCTATCACATGTAAATAAAGCATACTGTGAGCACCTATCAGCTGAAGCATTGGCTGCTGCCTCCACACTATATTTTCCCTGACCCCCACTGAATAAACGAAGCTGTTTCACTGAGTCTGGAGCTGTATCACTAAATCTGCCTCCCCGGAAGGGCTTTCTTCCATCAGTGCTCACTGGCTGTCCTGACCCGTTCATCGCTTCTGCTCCCTTTGTTCTCGTGGACCGGTGGCCAACGACCCACAAGGGGAGGGAGAGACCCCACAGGTGCTCACAGCCGTTCATCGCTTCTGCTCCCTTTGTTCTCGTGGACCTGTGGCCAACGACCCACAAGGGGAGGGAGAGACCCCACAGGTGCTCACAGCCACCACATGCTCAAAGAACATGTTTACTGGTGGTCATTCCATGCAATGCCCCCCGAAGCTTGGTGTGAGCCATCAGTGCAGGCATTTGGGGGTCTATCAGTGGACACACAGGCCTCCAGCCAGGCTGGCTCAAGCATCCTAGGGGCAGGAATGGCTGGCCACAGAGGCATGAACCCTGCCAGTACCTTTCACCAGAGTCCAGGGGTATCCTGGCAGTGAAGTGGAAAAGTGTCCCTCATGTCCATGGGCCAGGCTGGTTAGTATGGGGACATCCAAGTGCACACTGGGGCTGGACCAGTACATGCTGGCCTGACCTGCTCTGTGCTTTGTAGACTCAAGTCACAGTCATGTGTGTCCTCCTTCTCTAAGCCTCTGAGTTGTCTGCAGAATGAGATCACGGTGATGGGGGGTGGGGTTCCGTTCATCAGTTCCACAGAGGACTGAGAGACAGTGCCTGTGAAGAAGTCAGCTTGGGCCCGGCCCACAGGAAGGACTCAGTGACTCTGAGCTGTGCTTAGGTTATTAGGATGATCTCATGGCCTCTCCTTCTCAGGTGAAAAAGTCGTGTGTGTTCATCAGTGCACGTGGTCAGGGCCTTCCTGGCAGGTTCACACACTGTGGGGCATCTGTGGTCAGGGGGATGGACCTTCCTGTCACACTCAAGGTGCTATTTCATCTTCCTCTGTGGCTCAGACAACACACAGCGGCAGTGGCAGGCTGGGAGAGAAGGAAAGGCACAGCTGTGGCAAGCTGTTCCTGGGGCCGGAGGATCTGACTTTATGCAAAGCCTGAGACCTACTTTGCTGGAACGGAAAGCAATTTTCAGCCACACAAAAGGATACATTAGAGACAGAGCGGGAGCACAGTGGCAGGGGCTGAGGAAGAAAAGAAGAGACTGGCCTGGGGAAGAGCAATTTGAAGTCAACCAAAGCAGGGCCATCCCCCGGGGGACTGGTTTCCGTTCACGTGGCAGAAGGACTCACAAGGTGAGGCGGGTGCCTGGCCCAGCTAAAGGGGAAAGGGAAGTTCAGTCCTCAGGTACCCACTAGGTGGGCTGGGCTTTCCAGGGTAGACTCTGGGTTAATATTTCAGTTCTCCATACAGTTTAAAGTAGGAATAATTGTATCTTCCTGTCTCTTGCCTGGGGTCCATGTGGGGACTCTGAGTGTAGGATAGAGTTGGGAGGATAGAATTGAGTCCCAGTGACAAGGGGTCACTGAAAATGAGTCAGCCAAGCCAAGCTCCAGTCCAAGGGTAATTGGTGACAGGGATCTAGAGAGCACATCAAGGCTCCTAGTCACCAAAGCTTTGGAGAAAAGACTCAGGGCTAGGCTGTGAGTCAGGAGTGTGACACCTTCTGCAGAGGTGGGAGCCCAGCAGGGCACCTCAAAGCAGGAACCTAGGCTTCAGGCCTATCTCTAGTTCCCTGAGTACCCTCACCCTCTGGGGTTCAGATAATCCTGGTCTGTGAAATTGCACCTGAATGTCTGCCTCTCCAAAGGCGAGGGAGTCAAGGAGAAATGGGGCCAGAAAGGTTCCAGAAATAGTCCATCCCCATAACCTCACAGTGTGGGAGCCGGAAGTCTAGAGGAGTTCTGTCCAGTTCATACATCCTGTGAGGAGCTAAGCCAGTTAAATCTCAGGCAGCTGACAGAGGGGCTTTATCTCCACCCCTGTCCCTCACCAGGGTGACTGCATTGCAGCCCTGGTTTAGCTCTTGAGCTGTTGGACCAGCCAGCCAGCCCCACAGTCCCGGGAGCTGCCTGGTAATGGAGCATCTGCCTCCTGCAGGGGTATATTAGTCACCTTTTTTGCTCCCCCTGCCCCTCCTCCCTCAGCACAGTGGTAAAGACCCCATCTCTGGCTGGGCAGAGACACTCCACAGAGGTAAGGAGGGCCAGCTTAGTAGGCGGCTGGCAAACAGAGTGATGGAGATCCAGGCAGCAGCAGGAGGCGGAGGGAGGGGCAGCTGAGCTCGGGCTGGGCGGAGCCAGGAGGGTGCAGAGCTTGTGATGCTGCACCCCAAGGACCACTCCCACACAGTGGTGTGAGCAGGTAGGATGGAGCCTGACCTGCACAGAGGTCTCTGGCCTGGCCAGCTTCTTCCTCACCTTCTGAACTTGAAGTTAGATAAGAAGGCCACCTTCCAGGACCACAATGGGAGTGTCAAACATTTGGAAATACAGAACATGCCTGGTGCCAGGCTCCTTCCTCAGTCACTCCTGGCTAAGACACCCCAGCAATTAGAGGCATGGCCTCTAGTGATGTGATCTAGGCAAAAAGCCTCTCTTTGTGCTGCCTCAGTTTCTTTGTCTGACTCAGTTTTCTTGTCTGCAGAATGGGATAAGTGCTCCTCCCTCTAAGTTTTACCAAGGACTCCCTTGTTCAGTGCTCAAGACACTGGAGGAGCCTTTTCAGATGGATGCCTGAAACCCACAGGAGTTACTATTGTTCTACAAACATGATTTCCTCCCAGAGTCCCCCAAGCAGGTCCGCAAGTTTCCTGAGGTGTTTCTGGACGTCCAGTGCCTCCCCACCAGCTCTGTGTAGCTTTATCTGTGGAAATAGACTCTCCATGTGCATAAGAGCATTCATTTACTTTGAGAGTCCCACTGCAAATCCCATTTTCGTCCACATGGTAGACGCTGGGGCACCGAGAGCTAACTTCCTGCCCTCGGCCATCAGGAGCTGCTAAGCGATGAGAGTTATTTGTCAAACGTAGCTTGCTTTGAAGCTCCTGATGCTGAGAATGGAGTTCCTCTCTCCTAGCCGATAGCCTTTCCCCTGTTCTTTCTTTTAAACGGGAGTTTCTCTTATATTTTTGTGGAAGATCTCCTAAGACAGATGAATCTAGAAAAGTCATGAACTCCTGAAAAGATGGAGCTCTTTAAAAAGAATTTATTTGCCACATGAAATCTGATGAGCATGCGGGCATAAATCAAGGGGGGATGATACCCACCAAAACTGGTTTGCTTTGCCTTGAAGTGGAAGTAGATCTGTCTGTGGGCGAGCAGAGCCACCCCTGGGATGTTCCAGGCTGAGGCACTCCTGGAAGCTTGACTCTGTAAGGTAGAAGCTCACCTGTACCCTGGACAGGGAAGGCTGCTTCTAGATGTTTCTCCCTAGCTCCCAGTTTTCTTGAGCCCAGCCTTTAGAAGGGTGAGCAGTGAGTTAAAGCATTTGCTATGTATCCTGACAACCTGAGTTCAAGTCTCAGAACCCACAGTGGGAGGAGAGAACTGATTCCCAAAATTTGTCCTCTGATCTCCACGTGTTTCTGAGTATACATACCACCTCTCTCTCTCTCTCTCTCTCTCTCTCTCTCTCTCTCTCTCTCGCACAGCATACACATGCACAAATAATTAAATAAAAATTTTAAAATTCTCTCTGACACACACATCATACACATATCACACATAATAATAATAATAATAATAATAAATAAGTTTTTTTTAATTTAAAGAAGGGTTTCCCACCACTTTGAAGTGCCAGGTAAAAGTATTCCTGGTGTGTGAGACACTTCTGGGGCTGGACCCAGGAAATGCATAGCAGAGAGGCTAAGTTGGCCTACTGCCTCTGTGGCTCCTGACACTCTCACCAGGAAGCCAGTGTGACCTGCTGGGAGCTGCTGAATGTCCTTATCTGTGGGCTTGAACCCTTAGTTCCCTCACAAGGATGCTGCTTCCTCCATTTTACAAGGAGATACTGTCCACAAATACTGTTCAGATATTTGCTGACCTTACACAGCGAGGCCTAGATTCAAACTCAGGTCCCTACTTTGGGGAATAATTCATTCCATATGGCTGGGGCAGAAGCTGAGGCAGAGGTTAGACGCAGAGCTGACCATGGGGTTCTTAGGCCAACACACAAGTAAGAGGTTCCAGAAGCCTGGATATATGGAGATAGGCAGCCGGTGACATGTGTCCAGAGAAAGACCAGGCTGGGCAGGGAATAGTCAAGAGAGAACTGAGACTCAAGGAGTCAACTGGTGGCTGGTGAGTCCTGGACACAGGGTGGACTTGGGAGCAGGGGCTAAATCCTATGAGGTGGTCAGAACCACACAGCTCCAGACCCAGAGGAGGACGGCGTCTAGAGCCATGGACAGAAACAACCAGATTCAGGCTCCTCTGGGCCCTACCCCTGCTCTAGGTCCTTCGGAGTCTGAGGAGCCTTTGCTTGCATCACGTCACATTCAAAAAACCCCAGCCCTCAGGCACTTCCCATACCACTTAAAGAAAAACCTGAACCTGAACTGATCAGCATGGACCCCAGCCCCTTCCCCAGCTATCCCGAAGGCCGCCCCTGACTCTCTCCCATACCTGTCCCTCACTCTCTAAGCTCTAGCCACACAGGCCTCCTGCCATCCCTCAAATGTGCTGCTCACCCTTGCTGAGTTTCGCCAATCTCCTTCTCCTAGCTGTGCATGTGAGGACATCAGCAGGCACCATGCTTGGGCCACAGCAAGACCTGAGACCCTAATGTGCACCAGACCATGTCCCTTTCTCTGCATGACTCCAGGGAACCTGGCCTCTGGGAATGGTTTCTAGCTGAGAAGACTGAGCAAGTATGTGTTGCTGAGAACCATGAGGAGCCAGAGTGGAGGGGAGGAGCTTGAGGACAGGGAGGCTGGTCAGTGTGAGAAGTTGGGACAGGGGACACAGAGTTGGAAGACCAGGGAAGGCACAGAGCATCAGGGTGGGCCCTGGACCAGGTGAACAAGCATCCAGGCCACTGGGTATGATGTGGGAATGCCTGGACTGCAGAATATGGCTTCTACCTCACAAACAGCACTGGCAAAGCTAGACTGGCAGATGGAGCTGGGAGGCTGGGGTATCAGAGGGCTGGGATGATAGAGGGTGGACAGGAACTAGAAGGATCCTGCTGTCACGGGAGCCAGTACGAGGGCATTACACAGGGCGTGGTAAGTTTCTGCCCAGCAGGAGCTTGGCTTCTATGACACATAAGTGTTGGCCTGGAGACCACATGCTTGGTTTCCCCTTGGAAAGCCATGTTGGGATGTTACAGGTGTGAATCAGTCCAGGAGGCACCTGGTTTCCAGGTTCTTATGTCCCAAAACAAAGAATTGTTCCAGGGACCCATGGGAAGTAATAGAAATGAAGAAATGAGTAGAGAAGAGAGGCACTTTCAAGAATGGAAATGGGCCAGAGAACTGGGAGGGATGTATGGCTCAAAGTCTCCGGATCATGAGACAGTCTATTGGTCCTTTACATAGCCTCCTCATCTTCTCTGGTATTTGGAGATCACTGTGGTGTGTGTGTGTGCAGGTGCATTCACCCACGCTTGCATATGTGGAGGCTAGAGGTTGTTATCTTCCTTTATTTTTTAAATATTTTATTTATTATTTTCATTATTTTATGTGTATGAGTATATTGCATGCATGCATGAAAGTACCTGTGTCGTGCAATGCCTACAGAGGTTAGAAGAGGGTGTCGGATTCCTTGGATGGTTGTTAGCCTCCATGTGGGTGCTGGCACTCAAAGCCAAGTCCTCTGCAAGAACAACCAGTGCTCTTAACTGCTGAGCCATCTCTCCAGCCCCAAGTGTCTTTCTTTATCACTCTCCACCTTATTTTTTGAGACAGCATCTCCCCCTGAACCTGGAGCTTACTGCCTAGTGGGCCCCCAGATATTGGCTGCCTGCCAACAACCACACACACACCCCACACCCCCAGCACTGAGATTACAGATATTCACAACCACATCCAGCTTTTATGTGGGTTCTGGGAATCTGAATTCAGGTCCTCATGCTTGCTTAGCAACACTTTGCCCACTTTGCCCACTGAGCATCTGCCCATTCCTGGAAATGGCTTTCTTCACAAATGCTGTCTTGTTCTATGTAGCCTGAGGTCACGGGTTTCCAGTCTTCCCCCCGTTGTCCGTTGGGTTTCTTTATATTTATCAGGATGCCTCTGGAAACACCCTCTCAACTCTTATTTTCCTACCTCAGGAAAGTCCCGCCTGACAAGACAGCCAGTTTGTCCCCCAGATATTAAACAACAGAGACAATAAGCTTTTGTCCCCAGCTTGTTGGTGCGTGAAATGCCACCTTTAGAGCGTCTTGCTTGGCTGAGGCTTTGTCTCTTGCTGAAGTTCTGTCTTCCGCAGACACTTTCATTAATTCAACAAATACTTATTGATTCTTGCTCTAAGACAAGCAGTGCTTGGGGTCCAGGAACAAAGAGATTAATTAAGACTTCCAGAGCCAAACTTTCAGGCAACTAGCAAGCTCTGTGTGACCGGGTGCAGTCTGATCACAGGATCCTGTGAAGTGCCATGGGAACGGAGTACAGGGGAGTACAGAGAGGTGGGTTATTTTATGGTGCAGGAAGTGAGGCATGGGGAAAACAGAGTCCTGAATGCCATGGGGAGGGGAAGAAAGGAGAGTTCCAGATGGAAGGTCACAGCAAGGCATGGCAGTTTATGCCTGTAATCCCAGAACTTGAAGGTAGAAGTCAGAGGATCAGGAGTTCAAGATCACCCTTCCCTATGTGAATGAAAATTCCTCGGGAAAAAACTAGCACCTTATACTGAGTCTTCTGAAAAACTTATTAACTGATTAGAAAGTCAATGGCTATGGAGAAGTTTGAATGCTGCAGGTCTAGAGATTAATTATAATGTATTTTGGGCTATCTCTAGCCATTTTACTTCCTTTCATTTTATTGCAGGTTGTAAAGTATTGTTTTTTAAAAATCTATCAAATCAGTTATGTGTTCCAAGAAATTTGCCATTAGGATCATTAATCTTTTAAGAAAAATGTAACCCTTCACCTGCTATTTGACAAATCCTTGAGAAATCACCAAGTAAAAAATAAACAGTATGTGAGATTTAGCTTTACACTGCCTTTACCCCTTTTAAATAGACATTCCTTGCCCACTTCTGTAAACCTAACATCCTTGTGACTAACCAGTGGAACCTTTTGGAGTGCATTAATTTAACAGAGCACTAATTTCCACCAACCAATCGGCTGAATGTCATCTGATAAACTCTGGGACCCGTAGCAGCTATTTCCCCATGGTTTCTGTTGCTGTGATAAGACACCACAACCGAGGCAATTTATAGAAGGAAGAATTTATTTGAGTTTAGAGTTCCAGAGGGATCAGAGTTCATAATGTCAAAGGAGGCATGGCAGCAGAGGCGGCTGAAGCAGAAACCAAGGGATCACATCTTCAAGTAGACACAGGAAGCAGGGACTGGAAATCCAGTAAGGTTTAAGAACCTTACTCCAGTTAGCCACATTTCCTAAAACCTCCCAGAACAGCGCCACCAACTGGAGACAAAATGTCCAAATACTTGGAGCCTATGGTGGACATTCTCATTCAAACCACCACCCACCTACCTGATGTCTCCACCAATGTATTTGAACGGTGCCTTGATTTATGACTTTCATTGTTCTGCCACTATGCCAGCTTCATGAAACTGTAAGCCCATTGATATATGGAACTTAAGGTAACCAGAATCATATTTGGCTCCAGAATAAACTCTTATCCCCATTGAGGTGAGAGTTGTGTTTTTGTCAACATCCACATAGCAAGTTTGAGGCCAACCTGGGCTACATGAGACCCTGCCTCAATCAAACAAAACTCTGAACGAACCATGAAAGAGTAGGGGCTTAGGAAGCTGTGTATGGCTCAACTTGGCTGAGCCAGAGCCTAGGCCCCTGGGGTGGGCCTGCCTCTGTAGTCTCCAATGGCTGAGCCAATCAGGTTACCTTCCTTTAAGCCCATTGGTTGTCATTTTCACCTGAAAAGTTCCTGGCTGGCTCTGGGCATTTCTAGAAGTGAAAATTTGATGGAGCTGAAAGAGGAGAGCATCTACCAGGTGCCCGGGGTTGTAACTCCCAGAACTGAAGATGTTCTGAAGACCGCAAGAAACTGGAATATCTTCAGGAATCTCATGCTGAGAAAAGGAAAAAGAAGAGCTTGTCTCTCATAGGGTTCTTGCAACTTGTCAGACTACCCTGCAGGAGAGACCAGAGCCACAGTGATGATGGGCAAGACCATTCCTTGACAGGGCCTGCTAGCCATGCAGGCCCTAGCTATGGACTTGGAGGCTGGGTGGGAGGTCACAGGGCATCTTTGTTCTATCTCTATTTAAATCTAAGCCTCATGTCAGGACCCTAGCTATGGACTTGGAGGCTGGGTGGGAGGTCACAGGGCATCTTTGTTCCTTTTCCCAATGTAGCTACATTAAATAAATCTCCCTTTTTTACTTTTTGCTATGGATGGTTGAACCTAGTTTGTTAGGGATGTCAGGGCCCAGGGACCTTAACAACTCCAATGAAAGAGTGAGTGGTATCAGGAAGGACCTGACAACATTGCCCTTCAGGAGTGAGCTTTGTCAGGAGAGAGGATCTTATGATAGTGGGAGCCATGATCAGGTGGGGAGCACTAGAAAGGGGCAACATGATATCAGAGACAATGTGATGGGGCCTTAAAGGGAAAGAGAGGCTCCCTTTTAAAACCTGGAGAGAAGTTTCATTCAGGATAACTTAGCTGGGCATGGTGGTAAACACCTTTAATCCCAGCAGGGGCAGGTGTATCTGTGTGAGACTGAGGCCAGCCTGGTCTACAGAGCAAGTTCCAGGTCAGCTGGGACTACAGAGAGACCCTATCTCAAAATACAAAGACAATCAAAAAAAGATAGTTTCTTAAAATAAGAGAGCTGGCTGTCATTGAAAGCCTTTAGAGAACCAGCGAAGGAAAATATCCAACTTTCATATCTTTTCAGTAGACGGCAGGAAGTTATACACCATGTGATTTAGTCTGGGATAGCCTACATGACAAGGAGCATGGTGGGGCCAGGTACTGAGTAGGACCATAAATTAGTGGCTGTGAAGTCAGAGCATAGTAGGACTTTTTTTTTTTACTATTCTTTTGAGAGCATTCTTTTTCTTAAGATTTTTATTTACTTTTTAATCATTTTTTTTAATTTTTAATAAATACATGATTAGAAGAAGCATTTTGCTACAGATTTAACATATTCAGTGACACACTCCAGAGCAAGAGTACATCTCTTTCACAAGTGGCTATA